>NC_133315.1:6394051-6471300 GCF_012295235.1 Primulina huaijiensis
TTGATTAAAATATTGCATGGCATGCAAAAAGTAGTCTCAATTTTTCAAGCACCAAGACAACTCATTCACTCCCATTCTTCACTCTCTTGGCCGAAACTTAGCACATTTCTCTCCAAAAATTTTGTTCTTCATTTTGTTGAGGAAACTCTCACTTCTCCTTGAAAAATCCTCATATTTTTCTAGTGCAAAATATGAGGGGATCTTCCTAGTTGGTGGTGGGCTTGATTTTTGAACAAGAAGTGTTCAAAGGAAGCCTGTAGAAGTTTATCCTTTCAAGAGCCAAGTTGTTTACAACTTGGTTGGAGCCATCATCAATCCATTGTGATTGATAGGTAACGATTTCTCAACACCCTATGAATGTCATAGTTGTGTTTTTGTATTTGCTACATCAAGAAATACTGGTGGCCGAAATTTTTGCCTCAAAATTCGATTTTTAAAACTTCCGTTGCGCATTCGGGCACCGTAACTGATCCCCTTTCATTGGCTTGGGATCAGGGCTAGCCAGTGTCATGGCTGAGTTGAGGGAGGAGTCCTATCCAAGCTAGGACTCGAGACCATGGCTGGGGAGGAGTCCTAGCAAGCTAGGACTCCCACCCGAGAAGTTTCAAGGAGATGCGCTGGTGTATGCTGCTGCGCAGAGAGAAGGGAGCTCGTCCATGGGGCTTGGGGCTGGGCTAGGCTCAGTCCTTAGGGTCCTAAGAGGGTGCACGAGGGTTTGGGTAGGGGCTGGTGCGATTTGGTTGGCTGCTGGTACAAGGAAACGTGAGGATGCACATGGAAGCAAGGGTGACGCGCGAGGATACTGTCTGGTGCAGGGTTTTGTGCGCGCGGTCAGGGGCTGGGCTAGGCTTGGGTAGGGTCTGGACGTGGTTCAGGGATGGTGAGGGTCGTGTGGGCTCGATGGTGGCTTGGCTGGGAGAGTCCTAGTTGGGTTAGAAGTCCTTAACATGCAAGGAAGCACACTCACACACACGTACAGAACATGGGTCAAGTTTCAGAATAGTTTTGGTCGGGCTAGGGCTTGTTTTACGGGCCGGGCTTTCATAGTAGGATCCATAGGTGAGTTGGCTAGGTTTTGGTTCAAGGTGGCTCGGGTGTGGCTCAAGTAAATTAGGAGATGGCTCGGTGTGTTCGATAAGGTGTCAAAAACGAAAATAATAAAGCTAAAATTAAATCCAAGGGTCCACGACCGGGGGGGGGGGGGGGGGGTTTATGACTGGGAAGGGTAGAGTAAATAATAAAAATGTTATGGTAAAAATTTAGGATCAAAATAACGAGTTTTGGATTTAATCGGGATTTAATCGCCGCACGAAACGCTAAATAACGAGTTAATCGAAAAGTCTAGTTTTAAGTCTTATAAAATTATGGAAAATTAAGGTTAAGCTTAAATAATTACTATAAGTCTAAGTTTTTAATTTGAGAATTTTATATTAAGGTTTGGTTTAATTCGTTATATTTAAATAATAAATGAAAAAGTCTAATATTTAAGCTAAATAAAATTATGGAAAAATTCATGTAAGTTTAAATAATTATTTGGGACATGTTAGAGTCATGAAATCAAGAAAAAAAGTCAAAATCGAAAAATGTCGAGTCTAGGGGTAAAACGGTCTTTTCACACCTAGAAATTAGTAAAGGTCATGGCATTGTCCGAAATGCTATTTTTATGAAAATATGATTATTTTAAATGTTTATGAATTGTTCATGATTAAAATATGATTTATAAAGTGTTTAAGGAATTTTTATGATTTAAGGAAGACATTTAAAATACATGTTGCATGCTTGGTTTCAAAAATGAAAAATGTTATGTTATTCATGATTTTCATAAAGTGATGTGAATGAAAAATGTTGAAGGAAATGAAGTGATTGTGACTAATTCGTTAGTAATGGAGATGTCGTGAGGGTGATGGTCCCAGTATGAGCCCGACGATCGTGTTTCCATTATTGCGAATATGAGGTTATGAGGTTATGAGATTTGAGGAAGAATAGGAATATCGTGAGGAGAGAAGGCCCCATAGGGAGCCCCGACGATCATATTTCTATTCGATCATGTTAGGCCAAGGCTCAGTTGATCGGTGAGAGCGTCGCTGATGTCCCCGCCGTCCAGTACTGTGGTTATATGTAGATGGATCCATCGATCATGTCATGTCATGTCAGGAAAGTCACAATTAACGATCTGAATTCAACAAAGGAAAAGAAAAAGGAAAAGGATAAGGAAAATGTTCATGATCATGTTAAAGGTTTTATGTCATGTCATGTTGAGGAAAAGAAAAAGATAAAGTTATGTTTACATGTCATGAAAAGTTATTTTACGTAAAAGTATTTTCACTGTTGCATGTGGTTTTATATATATTATTTGTTATAAAGATTATGGTGTGTTGAGTCTTTAGACTCACTAGGTGTGATGGATGCAGGTGAGGTCGAGGGAGGTCTTGACGGATGATTTGACTGGACTGAAGGCGCACACAACCCGAGGACCTGCGCTTCCATTTTTCCGCACTTATGTTTTTGACTCATAATTTACGTTAAAGATTTTAAGATTATTTAATTATGTTTTGAGAGATTTTTGAGAAGTTAGTATGGGCTACACTTTTCGAACTATTATTTTTTTAGGTTTGGTAAAACATTTGAAGACTTCGTTTTATGACTATTTCACTTAATTTTTAAAATGCTAGTTGGTTGATGTTTTATTTTAAAGGGGAAAATATTTTATATTTTCATGGGATCGACGAAATTTAGGAAAAAAAAAATTCTAGTACTTTTAAAGCAATAAAAATGGCAGACGTTTCAGTTGGTATCATAGCCAGGTTCTGTAAAGGGTTGTGCCACCGTCAGCGCCAGGAAGATCAGTCGTTAAGCCTCAATTGTGAGTTTACATGCTTTATATGATTTATGTGATGTTACCTACATGTTTATATGATCTAAATGTTTAAGCTACATGTGCATACACGTTTTGAAGTTGATTGACGTTTATGTTTAAGGTTGCATGGCAAATGATTTTTACCCTACATGGTTGCATGACCTTGTTATGCTAAAAGATTATATGCTTCATGATTTTTACACGTGTTACGATATGAAATAAGAAAATATTTGATTTCAACGCATGTTGTCTTTGTGGTGGAATTGGACAATGTTGATTTTTGGATTTTAGTATTGACGTTCTAATTTTTGGACCGTAAGTTAATCGTGAATTTTATGAATGTTTTTGGGACACGTAGATTTTCTAAGAAAAAATTTATGATTCATGGTTACTAGTCGAATTAATTTTTGGGAATTTCACATAAGGAATAATGATTCGAGGATTTGCAACGACTTTGGGAGTATAGAAAATGGATAAATTGGGATCTTAAGTTTTGATGAAAGGCAAGATTGATTATGAGATTTGATTTTTGGGTAAATAAGTTTAAAATTTTCGAAATTATGTTAAGGGAAAACTGTAGAAGGAAATTAAGAATGTCAATAATTTATGGGATAATTAAGAACCAATTGGAAAATTTTTGGGAAAACTAAGAATTTATTTTGCAATTATTACGGAATTTGGGGATTATTTTAGCCATAAGAACGAATTGAATGGGTTAAATGGTAAGAATTTTGAGGATTTAGACATTTTAAGAATATTTGGAACTTTGGGATATTTTGGTTATAATGTTATAAGGAATGTTAATCAAGGGTTTTTAAGGATGAATTGATATTAGGCTTGAAAATCTAAGCGTTAGCGGATGCGTTTGGGATTTTAAGATTTAAATTCGATAAGTTGAGGAATATTTTGGGAAAATAATATACGATAAGTATGGTCATCCATCTTTTAATATTGGGAATTGTAAGAAAATTAAAAATGGAAATTCTAGGTTATAATAATATAGCAGTAAGTCATTATGGGTCTTTTTAAGTTACAATTCGCAAATAAGGATTTAGAAGAAAATTTATTTGGGATCAAGAGGACGTAAGGACATTTTTAGAACTTAAGTTTTATCAAAGTAGCGCAGCGGAAACGTGGATTTCTGGGGTACTATAACTAAGTCTAAACTTTGGGTTATTAAGGACAAGCGAATTTCGAGGACGAAATTCAATTTAAAGGGGGAAGATTGTAACGCCCCGAAAATTTTAAGGTCCACGTAAACCACATGCATGCAATTATTAAATTCGGTTGTATTTTAATTAATTGTTTTAATTGCATTATTTAATTATATTGTGCATATTTCAATGTTTAAAATATATTTTTCTACATGGTTGCATTAAAATGTATTTTTAAAGGCTATTCGAGTTGCGATCGAGGAACGGGGACCGAAAGCTGAAAAACGTAAAATGTTTTTATTAAATAATTATTTTTAATTATTTAAAATATGAGGGTTGCTTTTTCTTATTTTTGAAAAATAAGTGGTTTTGAGGTGATACGCCGGGACTTAAAATTTATCAGTATTAGTTTTTCAAACAAAATACGAGCTTTCTGGCAATCCGGCTAATAAATTCACAAATTTATTTTAACTTTGTAAATATTTTATTTAAATCCTAATTAAAACTAATGGGCTTAAATTAATGGCTTAATAGGCCTAACCCTAATTAGTAAATTAATTAGCTAGTTTTATTATATAAAAAACACTTAAAAACCTACCCCATGCACTCATTCTCACGGCAACAACTCCCAAAAATTTGAAAAACTCTCCCCGAACCGTCTCTAACCCACGGCACACACACAACACACTTTTGAGAAGAAATTTCGAGGGATTCAAGGGAAGAGAGCCAAGGTTGCGTCCCGTTCTTTGTCGTCAACGATTTTTCGAGCGTAAATAACGCAAAGGCACGCCATACATCTCTTTTTCTCATATATCACATCGTAGTATCGTTTTAAATATCGTGTGCATGGAAAACATGAAATTCTTTTGATTATTTTCGGAACATTGCACATACATGTATGAAATCCATGAATTTTGATCCAAAAACTTGTTCTATACATGTTAAGGGTCTGCCATGATGTTAAGTTATGTTCAAGCAAAGTTTTTACCTGAACTAGAGTCCCACAAACACACCAAACTCTCGGCAACCACATAGGAACAAGCTGGAATCGAGTTGTACTGTCATGGGGTTTAGGGGATCGGGTTTCTTGTTGAAGGGTGTTGGCTTGGTCTTGGCTTGGGACCAGGGCTAGCCAGTGTTGTGGCTGAGTTGAGGGAGGAGTCCTAGCCACGCTAGGAATCGAGACCAGGGCTGGGGAGGAGAGTTTCAAGGAGATGCGCTGGTGTATGCTGCTGCGCAGAGAGAAGGGAGCTCGTCCATGGGGCTTGGGGCTGGGCTAGGCTCAGTCCTTAGGGTCCTAAGAGGGTGCACTAGGGTTTGGGCAGGGGCTGGTACGATTTGGTTGGCTGTTGGTACAAGGAAACGTGAGGATGCACATGGAAGCAAGGGTGACGCGCGAGGCTACTGTCTGGTGAAGGGCTTTGTGCGCGCGGTCAGGGGCTGGGCTAGGCTTGGGTAGGGTCTGGACGTGGTTCAGGGATGGTGAGGGTCGTGTGGGCTCGATGGTGGCTTGGCTAGGAGAGTCCTAGTTGGGTTAGAAGTCCTAAACATGCAAGGAAGCACACTCACACACACGTACAGAACATGGGTCAAGTTTCAGAATTGTTTTGGTCGGGCTAGGGTTTATTTTACATGCCGGGATTTCACAGTAGGATCCCTAGGTGAGTTGGCTAGGTTTTGGTTCAAGGTGGCTTGGGCGTGGCTCGAGTAAATTAGGAGATGGCTCGGTGTGTTCGATAAGGTGTCAAAAACGAAAATAATAAAGCAAAAATTAAATCCACGGGTCCACGGGGGGGCTCATGAATTGGAAGGGTAGAATAAATAATAAAAATGTTACGTTAAAAATTTGGGATCAAAATAACGAGTTTTGGATTTAATCGGGATTTAATCACCGCACAAAACGTTAATTAACGAGTTAAACGAAAAGTCTAGTTTTAAGTCTTATAAAATTATGGAAAATTAGGGTTAAGCTTAAATAATTACTATAAGTCTAATTTTTTAATTTGGGAATTTTTTATTAAGGTTTGGTTTAATTCGGGATTAAAACGCATTAATATGTTATATTTAAATAATAAATGAAAAAGTCTAATATTTAAGCTAAATAAAATTATGGAAAAATTCATGTAAGCTTAAATAATTATTTGGGACATGTTAGAGTCATGAAATCAAGAAAAAAAGTCAAAATCAAAAAATGTCGAGTCTAGGGGTAAAACGGTCTTTGACACCTAGAAATTAGTAAAGGTCATGGCAGTGCCCGAAATACTGTTTTTATGAAAATATGATTATTTTAAATGTTTATGAATTGTTCATGATTAAAATATGATTTATAAAGTGTTTAAGGAATTTTTATGATTTAAGGAAGACATTTAAAATACATGTTGCATGCTTGGTTTCAAAAATGAAAAATGTTATGTTATTCATGATTTTCATAAAGTGATGTGAATGAAAAATGTTGAAGGAAGTGAAGTGATTGTGACTAATTCGCTAATAATGGCGATGTCGTGAGGGTGATGGTCCTAGTGGGATCCCGACGATCGTGTTTCCATTATTGCGAATATGAGGTTATGAGGTTATGAGGTTTGAGGAAGAATGAGAATATCGTGAGAGGAGAAGGCCCCAGAGGGAGCCCATTTATGGGAGAAGGCCCCAGAGGGAGCCCCGACGAACGTATTTCTATTCGATCATGTTAGGCCAAGGCTCAGTTGACCGGTGAGAGCGTCGCTAATGTCCCCGCCCCCCAGTACTGTGGTTATATGTAGATGGATCCATCGATCATGTCATGTCTTGTCACGAAAGTCACAATTAACGATCTGAATTCAACAAAGGAAAAGGAAAATGATATGGAAAATGTTCATGATCATGTTAAAGGTTTTATGTCATGTCATGTTGAGGAAAAGGAAAAAGTTAAAGTTATGTTTGCATGTCATGAAAAGTTATTTTACGTAAAAGTATTTTCACTGTTGCATGTGGTTTTATATATATTATTTGTTATAAAGATTATGGTGTGTTGAGTCTTTAGACTCACTAGGTGTGATGGATGCAGGTGAGGTCGAGGGAGGTCTTGACGGATGATTTGACTGGACTGAAGGTGCACACAACCCGAGGACCAGCGTTTCCATTTTTCCGCACTTATGTTTTTGACTCATGATTTACGTTAAAGATTTTAAGATTATTTAATTATGTTTTGAGAGATTTTTGAGAAGTTAGTATGGGCTACACTTTTCGAACTATTGTTTTTTTAGGTTTGGTAAAACATTTGACGACTTCGTTTTATGACTATTTCACTTGATTTTTAAAATGCTAGTTGGTTGATGTTTTATTTTAAAGGGTAAAATATTTTATAAAAATATTTTCATGGGATGGACGAAATTTAGGAAAAAAAAATTCTAGTACTTTTAAAACAATAAAAATTGCAGACGTTTAAGTTGGTATCAGAGCCAGGTTCTGTAAAGGGTTGTGCCACCGTCAGCGCCAGGAAGATCAGTCGTCAAGCCTCAATTGTGAGTTTACATGCTTTATATGATTTATGTGATGTTACCTACATGTTTACATGATCTAAATGTTTAAGCTACATGTGCATACACGTTTTGAAGTTGATTGACGTTTATGTTTAAGGTTGCATGTCAAATGATTTTTACCCTACATGGTTGCATGACCTTGTTATGCTAAAAGATTATATGCTTCATGATTTTTACACGTGTTACGATATGAAAAAAGAAAATATTTGATTTCAACGCATGTTGGCTTTGTGGTGGAATTGGACAATGTTGATTTTTGGATTTTAGTATTGACTTTCTACTTTTTGGGCCGTAAGTTAATCGTGAATTTTATGAATGTTTTTGGGACACGTAGATTTTCTAAGAAAAAATTTATGATTCATGGTTACTAGTCGAATTAATTTTTGGGAATTTCACCTAAGGAATAATGATTCGAGGATTTGCAACGACTTTGGGAGTATAGAAAATGGATAAATTGGGATCTTAAGTTTTGATTAAAGGCAAGATTGATTATGAGAATGGATTTTTGGGTAAATAAGTTTAAAATTTTCGAAATTATGTTAAGGAAAAACTGTAGAAAGAAATTAAGAAGGCCAATAATTTATGGGATAATTAAGAAAATTTTCGAAATTAAGAACCAATTGGAAAATTTTTGGGAAAACTAAGAATTTATTTTGCAATTATTACGGAATTTGGGGATTATTTTAGCCATAAGAACGAATTGAATGGGTTAAATGGTAAGAATTTTGAGGATTTAGACTTTTTAAGAATATTTGGAACTTTGGGTTATCTTGGTTATAATGTTATAAAGAATGTTAATCAAGGGTTTTTAAGGATGAATTGATATTAGGCTTGAAAATCTAAGCGTTAGCGAATGCGTTTGGGATTTTAAGATTTAAATTCGGTAAGTTGAGGAATATATTGGGAAAATAATATACGATAAGTATGGTCATCCATCTTTTAATATTGAGAATTGTAAGAAAATTAAAAATGAAAATTCGAGGTTATAATAATATAGCAGTAAGTCATTATGGGTCTTTTTAAGTTACAATTCGCAAATAAAAATGTTATGTTAAAAATTTGGGATCAAAATAACGAGTTTTGGATTTAATCGGGATTTAATCGCCGCACGAAACGCTAATTAACGAGTTAATCGAAAAGTCTAGTTTTAAGCCTTATAAAATTATGGAAAAATTCATGTAAGGTTAAATAATTATTTGGGACATGTTAGAGTCATGAAATCAAGAAAAAAGTCAAAATCGAAGAATGTCGAGTCTAGGGGTAAAACGGTCTTTTTACACCTAGAAATTAGTAAAGGTCATGGCAGTGCCCGAAATGCTGTTTTTATGAAAATATGATTATTTTAAATGTTTATGAATTGTTCATGATTAAAATATGATTTATAAAGTGTTTAAAGAATTTTTATGATTTAAGGAAGACATTTAAAATACATGTTGCATGCTTGGTTTCAAAAATGAAAAATGTTATGTTATTCATGATTTTCATAAAGTGATGTGAATGAAAAATGTTGAAGGAAGTGAAGTGATTGTGACTAATTCGCTAATAATGGCGATGTCGTGAGAGTGATGGTCTTATTGGGAGCCCGACGATCGTGTTTCAATTATTGCGAATATGAGGTTATGAGGTTTGAGTAAGAATGGGAATATCGTGAGGGGAGAAGGCCCCAGAGGGAGCCCATTTATGGGAGAAGGCCCCAGAGGGAGCCCCGACGATCGTATTTCTATTCGATCATGTTAGGCCAAGGCTCAATTGACCGGTGAGAGCGTCGGTGATGTCCCCGCCGCCCAGTTTTGTGGTTATATGTAGATGGATCAATCGATCATGTCATGTCATGTCAGGAAAGTCACAATTAACGATCTGAATTCAACAAAGGAAAAGGAAAAGGATAAGGAAAATGTTCATGATCATGTTAAAGGTTTTATGTCATGTCATGTTGAGGAAAAGGAAAAAGTTAAAGTTATGTTTGCATGTCATGAAAAGTTATTATACGTAAAAGTATTTTCACTGTTGCATGTGGTTTTATATATATTATTTGTTATAAAGATTATGGTGTGTTGAGTCTTTAGACTCACTAGGTGTGATGGATGCAGGTGAGGTCGAGAGAGGTCTTGACGGATGATTTGACTGGACTGAAGGCGCACACAACCCGAGGACCAGCGCTTCCATTTTTCCGCACTTATGTTTTTGACTCATGATTTACGTTAAAGATTTTAAGATTATTTAATTATGTTTTGAGACATTTTTGAGAAGTTAGTATGGGCTACACTTTTCAAACTATTGTTTTTTTAGGTTTGGTAAAACATTTGACGACTTCGTTTTATGAATATTTCACTTGATTTTTAAAATGCTAGTTAGTTGATGTTTTATTTTAAAGGGTAAAATATTTTATAAAAATATTTTCATGGGATGGACGAAATTTGGGGAAAAAAAATCTAGTACTTTTAAAGCAATAAAAATGGCAGATGTTTCACAACTTATCTCAGATAGGTACAATACCAACAATATAGGTCAATACTAATTGTTTCCTTAATCCAATTCCATAAAAATCTGATAAGCACTACAAGAAACGCGTTGAACGAGATTTTTCAAGAATTTTCCAAAAATAGAAATTTTGGATGTTGACCCATGGATAGAAAGAATTCATCGAGAGGATTCCAGAATAGTCGACGAAATTAAATTGTTCGTTTCCTACGAAGAGTTATGAGTTCTACGAAACTTTCCTAAAACAGCAAAAATACGATTTCGGAGATATAAATAAAAGAATTTCGTGTTTTCGGACTATGGCTCACAACAAAGTTGTGAGTATACTTGTTGGACCGTTCCGAAGGGGACTGCATCAGCCTTTTACCATAAGCTGACAATTTTTTTTCCCAACTGGATTATGAACCTGGTGGTTCTGATACCACTTTAATGTCATACCCCGAGACCGGGGTTAGTCGACACCGACGTTGTTTTACAACCACACAATTGAAAACATTAAGCCTCGTTGTACAGTATAAACCAAAAACCAGTTTATTACTCATAATCAATCATAAGATTGTCTTTACAACGTAGATTCTGGAAACGATAAATATATGTAGAAGCGTTTATAACTTACTAAGCGAAAAGTAAAATAAACTTCTTGATTCATCTTAATATCAGCCTCAAAACTGGTCTTGTTCATCTTCCTCGATTTCCTCTTCTGACTTATCTGGGGAAGGTAGAGTAAGGAGATGAGTATTTTGGAAAATACTCAGCAAGTAGGGGCCGTTCGAGCACAATATAACAACATGCATAATTTCGAAATCACATGACTTGCATAACATCATTCATAACACATGCATAACATTGATCAGACACTGATATTCCTCTACTTTCAATGATTTACTGATGTCCCTAATTTTTACTCATTTAATAGGGCGATGCCATATAGCAGTTACATCCCCACCGCTTAAGGGTCATGTCATGGTTGGGATTCCCTCTCATATCAAATTGAATCCTCACAGTGCCCAAAATCATATGACAACCAACACAAGAATGGAGTAGAAGAAAAACGTGTACTCGACCGCATTTTCAAAAAAACGAAATGAATATGCATAACGAAAGTTTAACTTTAAAACAAGCCCACTTATCTTAGGCGAGAAGAAAACGTGAAGAATTCGGAAACTATAGAAGAATCATGCAACCGACACCTCGAAAACGCAGCAACACATCTACCGAAAAAAACCAGCCGCCTTGTAAAATTCTTTGCGCCTTAATGAACTGTTGGATTGGGGACCACTTAGGACGTACCAATCGACTCGGGACTCAACCCACACGTAAAATACATCCTAACCTACTGCCCAAANTTTCTTCTACTAAATTTTCTCTCTAGTTCTTGCTATGATTCTCACGGTTTTATGGCTCTGAAAATGGCTCTGAATTTCGGTGGAGAGGGGGAAATAATATTGGTTAGGGGAGTGAGGGAATGGGTGCAAAATATAGGGACCAAATCAAGACCAAGTCTCCACCATTTTGAATTTTGAATTTTGTTTGCTAACAAATGATTATTGGATGAATCTAGAATGAGGTGACCGAATTTCCTTGCTAATCTAGACTAGGATATTGCTTATTAATTAATTAATTAAGGTTGATTAATAATTAAAAAGGTTGGCATGTTAAAATAACAAAGAATGAGTCAAAAGGGTGAGTTGGCATAGAAATGTTGCATCTCCAAGGGGAGGCCGAATTTCAACAAATAAGTGGAGGGGAAATGTTAATTATTAACTAGATTTATAACCCTTAAAAGCCTTACCTATCCTTTAATTAATTTAGTGAACTAATTCCTTAATTATGGAACTTAAACGAATTTATTTTCTACTCACCTCAAGTTGCTTAAATAAATCCTCAAACCTCCTTAATAACTTAAATTAACTTACTTGCTAGCTAAATTAAATTCTGAAAATGTTTTCTGAATCTTAAATTTTATCTCTAAACTCCAACTCCAGTCCGGCCTCACTGAAATAACTGAAATGATAAAAAAATCAAACTGCTGCATGAAATAATTAACTTAAGGAAAAATCATTTAAATACTCATGAAATAAAATCATTTAAAATACTAGAATTATGCATGACTTATACGTAGTCTAAGTTACGGGTTCTACAATTAAATACTACATCATTTAATTAATTAATTCGTAAAAATAATTATTAAAATATTTTATTTCGAGTGGACGTTTTTAAATTAGTTATTTCATAATTTTTCTAATTAAAATATTTAACACTTATATTACACTCGATGAATTAAATTTAGTCCTAAAATGCTAAAATTTATAAATTATTTAAAATACTATTTTCTTAACTTAAAATAAAAATATAACCTAAATTTTTAACATCTTAATAATCTCCAGTCTCCTTTCTCGGTTCGGTGTCGAATATTCGTCTGAAAACTAAAACTCGAGAAAATATTTTAAATTGCATAATAAATAAATATATATACATTTAAAATACTTTAACACGTAACATGCATCACCTAAATTATTAAATAAATAAATAAATTATTTCAATCATGTATGAGATTTAGGTGTACTAGTTTTTTGGGCACTATATTAAGTTATGTTTATCGTACAGTACGGTCCCTTCATACACTATGTGATATATCTTTGAATAATAACAGTGATATGGTATGTGGAAATGAGGAAACACCTTTTCAAAATGCAGATATCTTACTCTGACCAAAGATTTCATACACTATTAACTCATCAAACCATATAGGATATCTTCACCTGTAGGCAAACAGTGAATCCCTGACTACAACGCAGTAGCTCCTATGTATTTCGAAACTATACTCAACCTCGCTACCTAATGACTCTCAATAGAGTCGGTAAACAAGTCAAAGTGCAGTGCTAGTACGCAGGGCTTTTATGTTGTCTTGGGTCAAAGGACTAATAATGCACAATCATAAACACATACTATTCCACTCGATAAGTGATAATTACTTGGACAGTTTGAGAGAAGGTTGCTTAGCGTAACATCAAATGATCACTCATCTGTATGAATGGACATCTTCATGCACTTATCAATGAAACATGACATTTACAACATTGATGTTAGTATCAAGCTCAAGCGACCTTTATCCTTATTTTATCGGCCGATTTGATTATGAACATGTTTAGAAAATATGGTATACTTCCTAATGAGTTTCATGATCATATGTTGTGAGGCAGACCTCATGATACCTATTGTATATTCAAGGGCTTTATTTATACAGATTGCATGAGTATACAGATAAAATAAATGTCACAATTGGATAAAATCATAAAATATTATTAAAATAAATATTGTTTTTATATAAAAGTCAATAAAGCTCAAGCCCAAGCCACAGCATGCCCGAACAATTTTTAGGCAGTGCAGAAAAGGGCACGGGCAGGGTCATCTCGGGCAGCTCTGCCCAACAAGGACTCCTTTTTGGGAGCCTCGAGACGATTTTCAGATTTTTCAAAATTTTTGGATCAAAATTGATATTTTATGAAAATTAATCAAATTAACACTTGAAAATAAATTTTGATCAAATTGTGGAATTTTCTCACAAAATAAATAATTAGAATTGGATTTTAATTATTTAAGGTAAAAGTTGTTTTACAAGAAAATTAATTATTAATGAATTAATTGAATTTAAATAAATATGTTTATTTAACTTATTAATTTATTTATAATTATGGGGTCAGCGATAAATTTACAATATAAATGATTTGTTGGTAATATTTGATATTATAGATTTAATATAATATTTGATATTATATAGAAATGGATTATCGAGAGCCACAACCAATTTGCTAAGGCTTCGTTTGATTTGTGTGATGGGATAACTGAATAAAAAAATATTTAAATGATTATTTATACAAATATAAAGATAGTTGATATAATATGATTAAATATATAGTGTTTGATATGAATGACTACAAAATAATNTTTATACAAATATAAAGATAGTTGATATAATGTGATTAAATATATAGTGTTTGATATGAATGACTACAAAATAAGGATAAATAATTGAGTGTTTGGTGTGATAGATTATAAAAGTAAAAAATTTAAAAATATACCTTAATTTTCAAAACTGCCCTCAATTACTTTCCATACCTACCCACAAGAAATCACCCAACTCTTCACGTGTCTCCCAGGCCCGAGAAAACTTCATTATCTCCAGAAAAACCTTTGCATTAAAAAACTGAGTTGCTGCAAAACAATTACTCATTCGGAGACGGTAGCCGACTTCACCAACTTCATCCGATTTCACGGTCGACTTTTGACATATTTTTGCCTGATTTTTTTAACAGATATGCAAATCCGTGATTTTCGATTGAATAATTTATTTCCTCATTTTCAATAGGTTTTGTTATTTTTTGGGTGATACCGATTTCCTCAAAATTTTCACTGCTCTTGTGTCATTTAGCAAATAAGGTCAGTGCAGAGTCATAAATCTTGTGTATTAGACATAATATCTTGTAAATGAAAAGAAATAATTGTTATTTTTCTTTTGTGTAATTATCTTCTCACCTAATAATTGACTTGAAGTAGAGATCCCATGTATATATGTAAAATTAAAATCCGATTTTAGTTTTATTTCAATTTCTCTCTAATGTGGATTATGTGAAATGTATGTTAGCATAAGAAAATATTATGTTGTGTTCGTAAGAGTTAATTATTGTGTATGAGGTTATTGCTCATGTTGAATGACACCTTCGACATGTCTGATATTGTAGTTCTCAAGGAATTCAGAAGGCCACCACAATGCCAGTGTGGTAATGGTGTCATGCTTTTGCGTCGGGCATGTGAATTTGCCACTCGTCCAGAGAAGCATTACTACATTTGCCCGGCCTCTTTGATGCACCCTAACAAATTTATTTGGTACGATGAATATCATACAATCTGTGACAATGATAACTTGTAGACACAGGCGCAAAACATGAGTCAAACAAGTTGTCATACCACCAAAACATGCATGAATAGAGCTGGATTTAGTCCCGAACGACCCACACAGAACTCGTCATCCACGGTCGACACTTATACATCTAACAACAAACACACATCACTCTCGTCATCAAACTTACCCTTGCATGATACCAATTCCCAAAGGCTGTCCACAGAACAAATTTTTTGCTGCTTTGGTTGTATATGTTTCTTTCTCTGCGTATTACTATTTTTAATTTTGTGCCTTGTTGTGTCAAAATAAAAACATGCATATCAGATGTTTCTGTGTCATATGATCATCACTTGGTATGATATTGTTTGTTGTAGTGTACATGGTATGTTTTGTTAGTTGGGTATTATGTAAGTGTTTTGTTTTGTGTTGCTTGTATGAGACATAAATTTAATATAAATTTGGGTTGCAATCTAATTTTGCTGCTATCTACTTTTTTTTTACTATCGAATGATATATGATTCAATTTGTTTAATATGTGTATCCTTCATTTTTAATATTCTGAAGAGGCTAAAGTCTACATTATAATCTCTTATTGCAATTTATGTAGACATGACTCCCACTGTAGATGGGAGACCTCTACCATGATCAATTAATTGCTCTTTGACATATTTATTGATACTATATTTTTTGTTGTGCATAAATGTGGTTGGTGTATGAGGCTTTAATGCTCACACCGATACAATTTTTTTCAGTTACAAAATTGCTCTATTTAATGACGACTTTGCATTCTCTTTACTGAGACCATACATATCATACCCCTACACAAAGACCAAAGAAGTTTACTCAGCTGCTTATGGTTCAACAATGTCCAAGAAACTGGATACTTCTTCTGAGGCTACTGTTACAAGCAAGTATTATGTTGTTTTAAGTGATAGTGAGGGCAATAACAAAGTGGTAGACCTCACATTAGAATATAACAAAATCATAGACCTTACATCGGACGATGAAGAGACTGAGTGTGCGGTGGAAAATAAAGCAGCAGTAAGCTCTGTTGGGAAAGGTACTGTATTTTCTTGTGCATCTCATCATTCTGGCCCTATTATGTTTGGTGATGGTATAGGGAAGGTGGATATAAACTTTGCACAAGGGAAGGAAAAAATGAATGTCAACTCTTCGAAGACAATGAGACGCAAGTTGAATGGTTTACTGACCAACAAAAAGAAGCGGCTTCAGATTCCAGACTGTGACAACCCATCGTTTCAGCAGTGTAGCTCCCAATCATCTTCATCCCCTCATAAAATTCGTAGGCAAAAGTTAACGTGAACTAAGTATGTATTAGTGTTTTGAACCTCACTTTTTGCTTTGATATGGCTTTGTAATGTGACGCTATCTATGTGTTTTGGATGTCTCGGCTGGTTTATAATACATATATGTTGTTTTTGTATGCCTTAGTGCATAAGAGGCTACTGCCCCTGTACGAGGTTCGAAACAAAAGTCGAATGGTTCACCTAATATTGCAGTTAAATCGTTATGGGTTTGTTATTAGCTAAATTTTTGCAAGATACGTCAATTAATTGTTCATTATTGTTTCACTAATCCCGCTTGTTAGTTTTGTTCAACCCATCGAATAATATATTATTCAGATTTAATATAAAAACGTCAATGTAATGTTACACTTGATAAATTGACATTTACAAATACAAGGACCAACCAAATGATAAGACCTACAAACCATGAATCAAAGGAACAAGCAAATCANTGCAAACTTTACCAAAATACCGTGTCATACTAAGCTGCGGCAAACCTTGAGAATATCATTGCATGGTGGAAGACTAGTTATCAAAAGGCTGTCATGAGCAATTAACAAATCAAAAAGTGTTGAGAAGCCAACGCACCAAAGAAATTCTTGCCTCATCTGGAAGACTGAAGAATAGCTCTAAGTAGCTTGGTCTGTCAACTAGCATTGCTGCAGCTACAACTCTTTCGTTCATGGCGAGTTCGGGAATCCTCCCCAAGGCATCAAACACCTCCTTATTGCCATTCGACTTCCCATCATCTCGGCCACCTCAGTGTCCTAACTTTGATAGTTTGTCAACTAATTTCTCTATGAAATTATTAATGGCATCAACAAACTGATCTTCGCCTAGTGATTGGCGCTTGCGTTTCTTCCCGATAACCTTTTTGCTACCAAAATCATGGGCCGATGGATGGTTGGTTGCAGAAATAGATTCTGGAGCTTCTTCAATTCCATGTAGCATATTTTCCATGATAGTATCCATTTGAGGTGGGTCAATTTGCAGAGGGGGGTTGGGACTCATCCTCTTCACGGCTATTCCACACACGCCTACTTTTGTCTGATTTCTTCACTTTTCCAGATCCAATGTTGCTAGATGCTCCAAAATCCATGACTCTGTATAATATTAGTCAATGCCTGAAATGAGAACATAAATGTTGTTCATATTTTTGTTTAAAAAAAATTATACTAACTTCTGCATTATGATATTCAGTATAACAAAAATAACATAAAAAATTGAATAATTTCAAATAAAATCACATTATGTCTTGCACAACAAGAAGCAAACCACAAAGTATTTCACAACCATTTATCAAATTCTTCACAGAAGACAACAAACAACATGTTCATAATTATAACATTCGTTAATTGTGACACATCGACATGGCCAAGTTATCTCTCCACATATCCCAAGCTACTGAATACTCCATGTTTTCAATGAATTCATCTTCTATTTCTTCATTACAACTCCCGATGCATCTTCAAATTCTTCGATTGGATCGTCGAGCATTTCAGATCGAATAAAATTTTGTAGGAGCATGCAGGCCAAGATCATATGGTTTTGAACCTCAAGAGGGTAAAATTGGGACTCCGAAGAACAGCCCATCGTTTTTCATTAAACCAAAAGCCCTCTCAATAACATTGCGTGAACGACAATGCTTGGAGTTGAAATATTCTTTATAATTTTGTTGTCCACTTTTAGAATTCACCCAATCATTAATATGATAACGGGTTCTTCTATATGGGGTTAAGAATCTTTCTACGTTTCCATATCTATTGTCACATAGATAGTAGCAACCTGTCATCATTGTAAACTATGAGTTTGGGCGCACTGTTATTGAAAATAAAATAATTATATTTGAAGTTATTGACAATATATTATTGATGTATTGATGGTACAAGCAAATATGAAATTTTGGATATTACCTCTCGGAATCTTCAACCCATCTTGTCGATTCATAGAATCTCGGAGAATCCTCGCATCTGCTGCTGAACCTTCGCATCCAGTTAATGCATACACAAACTTCATATCACGATCACAAACACCCAAAACATTAACTGCTATCGTCCCTTTCCTTGTTCTATATTTCGGCTTATCCATGATTGGTACATGAACATTGATATATGTTCCATCAAGAGCGCCTAGACAACCCTGCTAACAATGCAAATAAAATTCACTCCAAGGTATATCGAGATAAAACATATATAGAATGTCTTTGAATCATAGCATACATACCTTGAACCATTTCCATGTTTTGTGCGAGCAAGTCTCATCCACAGGAACCGGCTTCGCAAGAAGTATTGTGTGTAGCATAAGAATTGCTTTAAGTACTTCATGGAAGTGAATGCTTACCGTGTGGTTACTTCGTAAATAGTCGTGTCCAATTATCCTATTCTTTTTATGATGCGCTAATATTGACAAGAACATTGCAACCTTCTCTTCGACTCTGACATATCGATAATCTAAAACCCCGCTGACATGCCTTACCAAGTAACATAGCCTTCCAAATGCGTTTCGACACATCCTTAAGTTGACAACACACTGCACATCACTGGCTTCAATAATCATATGCAAGTGGTTTACTTGAGTACATATTTTTTCTGTCACATTGTATGAAATATCTGTTTGGCGACACCTATGCTTACGTGGTGCTATGAGCTTCTGGTAATACCGTGTTAAAAGACTCAAGAACACAAATGAGCACATCACTGTTTGATATAAAACTAAAGCATCTTGGATGTAATAATCTTCTCCATCCATGGCAGAAGCAGCTTAAATGTTTCTGCTATATGATTAGTAAATGGAATACGAATTCTGCAATAGTAGGAGATAAAACCAGAACGTGGAAACAATCTTGAAACAAACACCATGCCATTAACATATACAATATTCTGCAATAGCAGCATAATTTTGTTTCTGCAATAGTAGGAGATAAAACCAGAAGGTGGAAACAATCTTGAAACAAACACCATGCCACTAACATATAAAATATTCTAAAATAAATTTAGAAACACAATGGTGACAACTGAACTTTGAAACAAAAAAAAAAGTAAATTAAAGCACACAAAATTATCGACACATTAGAGAAAAAAAATAAAAATTTTGAGCATATTTTCGAAAAAGAGGTTATTGCAAAAAATGTTTCAAAAAAAATACGGACAAAATAATTATTCCTTACATCAATGTAGAGATCTCCATCTTCAGAAAATTACTAGTTGGTCGATGTTCATAACAACAAACTTCAAAACAAATAATGGTTAAACTTCTTGAACAAACTAAGCATTCTCATGAAGATCGACACACTAATTACCTTGGACGATGATTGCTACAGCTTCTGAAAGTTATTTTTCTTCAAGTCATCGTACTGTGGTCATGGGAGGAAGATGGTAAAATACCACCTATTTTCCCTGCAGAAAAAAAATTGCCGCTTCTCACTCTTGTAGTGTTTATTGGGAAAAGGGTATTTCAGTAAATATATTTTCTCATCTTTAATAATTTTTAGTACTGGATACTTATCATGGGTAGGTAAGGATCTCTTATCCTCCCAACTTTTCTATTTATCAGAGGCCCAAAGATTAAATTGGGCTGGTTAATCAGTGAGAAGAACAAATGATTAGTAATGATTATGAGACAATCAATTATTTATCCGGCAAACAAAACGAAGCCTAAGTGTATGTTATGATATTTTACATGTTATATTTTTAATTATTTGATAATTATTCATAGTTGGCCTGGTTTATGACTCATTCTCACCTTCTAAATTTGTATCTCAATGTGCCATAAAAATTTAATGTAAATATTAGATTTAATGGGAGATCATGATTTGAAGATGATGGGCTCAGATCCTCAAGAGTTTCGAAGATTAAAGACATTTAAAAAATTTGAAGCTTACGTAATATTGCATTTGTATCCCCGCATTTATCTAGGTTTTGGATATAAACTCAAATATGGATCAAATTAGCTCTCGCTTAAAGATCATCTTTTATTTTTTATAATGCATATGATATATTATAAATAACCAGTATGTGTGTTACTATAAATATAATAACATGAGTGCATGAATCCGACAAACATACGAACAAACATGGAACGACATTTTTAAAAAAATAATGAGACAAATTTTTAGAATAAAATCCTTCATTTTGGATAAGATCCAAAATTTAAATCAAGCCCATTAAAAGAAAAATTAAAAGAAATTTTAACATTTCATTTCCTTCCATCAAAGGTGGTTGCATGTTGAACGTTACCTACGGTCAGTGTCTGATTCACATTATTGGAGAGGCGTGGACGCCGGAAAGCTGTGATTTCCAGTGATATATTTGATGTGAACTACGTAGACCTCCCATGACTTTGACTCATATTATTGTGGGATCTTATCGCGACCGTCTACTAAGATTCAACATTGATGGTTCGGGCTCGACACGTATTATTGGGCTCTCATCAAATGCAAGGCAAAAACACATGAGGGCTACCAGAGGTTGCAATTGAGCTCTACTTTTGGAAATTGTGATTGGCTGCTAATATTCGAGATCTTAATTTAGCAATTGGGTCTTACGTACTTACTAAAACGTCCCTTACCTCTTACTTTAAATAAAAAATACTATAAATTTTTTATATCTTCATAAAGACCGAACCATACCAAAACTCCATATTTTAAAAAATCAAAATTTGCGATAAAAAAATCCATAAATCATCAATCATAAAAGCATACGTCAATCATACGAAATCCAGCGTCTCAACTTTTAAAAACGAAACATATTTCTCTCTTTAAAATAATCCTCAAAATCTTAATCAAAACGTTGATTGTCATAATATTGCGAAAACGTAATGTCTTCAGGAGTGTACAGCAATGATCGATCCACTCAAGCGTCCGAGCCTCCCTCAACATCATCCTCGCCTATGACCATTCAAACTTAGTGAGTCTAACAACTTAGCACGTCCAAACCATACGTAGTAACTCATATTCAGGCTCATGCATCCTTAAAAAATTACTTTTTAATAAAATAAGTTTGCATAAAAACTCTTAAACATATAATCATTTTTCGTAACTCAGTTAAGCACATAATATCATAAAACATTTCCTCATCATAAATCATTTTAGTAAAATTTGACCTTTGAAAGTGACTATCATTTATCCTTTATCATTTATCTTGTATTCAATTGATCGATCTATAAACCATGGGAGCTGGCGGCGGGATGTCAGCAACTCTTGTTACAAGGTCGTGGCCTAAAATAAAGTAAGTTCGCCGCCCCTTCTTAAGACAAATCCCACACAAATCCTCTGAGTCACAGTCAATTCACATTCTTCAAAATATTTTTCCTTTCTTTTTATTTATAACATATCATATCCTCCAAAATCATAAAATAATCAATTTCGGGAAAATCGCTCAACTGTAGCATTTATCGTAAAAATACCATAAATTCGCCATAATCATTTTAAAATCGTGTAACATGTGTTATGACCCCCTCAGGACACTGTCAGGCCATTCAAACTACTCGAGACGTAAAATGACCATTTTATCCCTAAAACCCTAACTTACCCATATCAATTTTTTCCTACGTTCCTTGACCCGAGCCTATCTCGAACCATCATATAACATTATTTTTGAATTCTAATAATTTTCTTAAACGATAACTCGAGCCCCTCGACTCAGTTTAACTATTAGCCTTAACCGCTAAACCGTAATCCCGTTTGTAGCCCGAATTGACTCGAAACTTAATAACTTTTCTCATGAACAACCCTATCTCTTTCTTTCCCCCAACCCGCCAGCCTTAGGCCACAAACCAAGCCCTCAACACTTCCCTATCATTCTATCCTTTTTCTAGCCACGCTAGGTCTCCCTAGGACCATGACTCGATCCAAAACAGAGCCTTGATCACGTCTGGACAACCCGCACGTAGCCCCTCCCTCGCAAGTGCCAAAACTGAAGCCTCCCATGCAAATAATCTTAACCGAGGCTCGGTATTTTCCCCTCTCATTCTAGTCCTCTTCTAGCCTACATGGGAATCCCTTTACGAATTTTAAATATCATTTTCCTTGCCCTTAATGGTAGCAAGTCCCTAGGAATCATAACGCGACTCAAACATGCATTAAAACATTCAAAACTTTAAAAATAAATCTTTCAAACATTAATAAAACTTGATCATCATTTTTTCATAAACATGCATAATATGGTTTAAATGATGCAAAAAGAAATGTTTAGAACGTTCATTTGCCTTTAAAACACTCAAAATATGATTATCGGTGCTGTGGAACATCGGTGACAACAAAAGGCGATTTCTACCCTTTTTCTCAACAAAAACATACCAAAAACCCATCTTAGGATGCAAGGGAGTCGAGTGATCGTTGTTAGAAGAAAGAACGAGGAAGAAAAAAAAATCGAAACTTCCGCATTGACAAGCCTCCTAGTTTCGGCCATTGCACCACTTTCAATTTACGTAAATTGTGTGTGTGTGTGTGTGTGCCTTTCGGGGTGTGTGTGTGTGTGTGTAGGGTTTAGGGTTTAATTATTTTTAAAAAAAGCTTCTTGATTACTTAATTAATGAGTTTAATAAACCCTAGTTTTTAATTAATTAATTAGACCCATTAAGATCAATAAAATAATTAGGTCTCAAATTTAAAAGATTTTAAAAATACCTATTTCCAAAAATCCCGTATAAATTACATAAACTCCTTACTCCCACTAATTAATTTAAATTTGATCTTAAAAATGTTATAGTTCTTAAATTATTTAAAATAAATATTTTCTAAACTAAAAATAAAAATTTAGCTTTTAAATCTTTAACACCTTATTCGTCTTCGGTCCTCCGTCCCCGGCCAACCATCAAAATTCACGTGAAAGTCTTTAAATTATGATATCAAGCAAAATTACACAATTAATCATTTAGTCAATCAAAATATATCATTCATGCTTCCAAAATCATTTAAGTAAATTAATTTAGCAATTTAATAATTTTCATGAATGCGATTTACCTAACCAAAATTTTGGAAGTTATAACTCCTCCCCCTCCTAAATAAAATTTCGTCCTCGAAATTAAGACTCACCGAATAACTCCGGATATCGACTCCTATTATCAGTCTCGGTTTCCCAAGTAGCTTCTTCCTTCGAGTGATTCAACCACTTGACTTTGACCATCTTTATCACCTTATTCTGCACCATTCTCACGGTCTCTCCTATCTGTTCAAAATTTGTGTAGGCCTCTCTTCATGAGACAGGTTCGGTGGTGTAAGCTGCAGTGGCTCAAAATTCGATCCATGTGAAGGATTTGACATACTTGCGGAGCATAGACATGTGAAAAACATTATGAACTCCAGCAAGATTAGGTGGCAACGCCACTCTATAAGCTAATGCTCCCACTCTGTCTAAGATCTCGAATGATCCAATGAATCTTGGGATAAGCTTGTCTTTCTAGCTAAATCTCATAACACCCTTCATATATGATTTTTTCACGAACACATGGTCTCCGACTACAAACTCGAGATCTCTTCTTCTTTTGTCAGCATAACTTTTCTGTCGGCTTTGTGCAGTCTTCATCCTGTCCCGGATTCTGACCACTAAATCTTTTGTATGCTGAAAATTTTTGGTCCTATCGTAGCTCTCTCTCCTACATCATCCCACTGAATAGGCTATGTGCATTTCTTTCCATAGAGTGCCTCATATGAAGTCATTCCTATAGACGACTGAAAACTGTTGTTATAAGTGAACTTCACTAGATGTAGCTTCGGCTCCCAACTTCCTTCAAAATTGATCGCACATTCTCGGAGTAGATCCTCTAGAATTTGTATGACTCTCTCTGACTGACCATCTGTCTGTGTATGAAACGTTGCACTGAATAGTAGCTTAGTTCCCATAGTAGAAAGCAGGATCTTCTAGAAAGATGAAGTAAATCTCGTGTCTCTGTCAGACACTATAGAAACTGGGATTCCATGTAGCCTGACTATCTCCTGAATATACAGCTCCACATAGTGCGTCATGAAGAAAGTCTTCTTTACTGCAGAAAATGTGTTGACTTAGTGAGACGATCAACTATCACCCAAATAGCATTGAAGCCCTTTAATGTCTTCGGTAAGCTTACTATAAAATCCATAAAAATGTTTTCCCACTTCCACTCAGAAATAGGAAGTGGTATGAGCATCCCTGTCGGCCTCTGATGTTCTGCCTTTACTTGCTGAAAAGTTAGGCATTCAGATACAAAATGTATGATGTCTTGTTTCATAACCGGCCACCAATATAGTAACTGCATGTCCTTATGCATCTTTGTGCTTCCTAGATGTATAGAATAAAATGTATTATGGGCTTCTGTCAAGATTTTATCTCCAAGGGAATCCAAGCTAGAAATCCAAAGTCGGCCTCTGTATTTGACAAAATTATCCTCAGTTGAATATAACATCCGACCTTTAGACTCATCTCTCTGTCATCATTTTTGTAACTGCTCATCTGTAGTTTGCTCGGCTCGAATTCGATCTCTCAAAGTAGATTGCAATGTCAGAGTAGATAGATTTGGAGCATTGTCCTTAGTATACATCTCAAGATTGAACCTCATAATCTCCGTCTGAAGGGGTTTTTGTACTGGTAGCTGGGCTAAGAATGTGGTTTTTCTGCACATAGTATCTGCGACTACATTAGCTTTCCCAGGATGGTAGCTAATATCACAGTCGTAATCTTTTACAAGCTCTAACCATCTTCTCTATCTCATTTTCAGCTCCTTCTGGGTGAAGAAGTACTTGAGACTCTTATGATTGGTAAAGATTTTGCACTTCTCACTTTACAAGTAATGTCTCAAAATCTTCAGAGGTAAAACAACTGCTGCTAGATTGAGGTCATGAGTCGGGTAGTTCTTCTCATGCACTTTCAATTTTCCAGACGCATATGCAATAACTCGATCCTGTGGCATAAGAACTGTGACCAAGCCTAGCTTCGAAGCATCTGTATACAGCACATACTCTCCTTGCGCTGATGGCATAACTAAAACTGTTGCCATAGTAAGAGCTTGCTTCAACTGGTCAAAGTTGTCCTGACAATCAGCTACCCATATGAATTTGTCATTCTTCTTCGTCAGAGTTGTCAAGCGCACTGCAATGGAAGAAAAGCCCACGATGAATTTGCGATAATAGCTGGCTAAGTCTAAGAAACTGCATATCTCAATTGCATTTCTATGCAATGACCATTCCTTGACTGCCTCGACCTTAGTTGGATCGACCTACACTCCATAACTCGAGATAATGTGGCCTAAGAATGTCACATTTTCCAACCAAAAATCGCACTTGTTGGAAAGGCATACAATTTTCGATCCTGTAGTGCTTGTACTGCTATTTTCAGGTGCTGACTTTGCTCCTCGAATATATCAAAATATCGTCTATGAATACAATGATGAACTGATCAAGATACATATGAAATACATGATTCATGAGATCCATTAAGATCGTTGGAGCATTGATAAGTGCAAGTTTTGCATTTATATTACCCAAAGAATTGGTATGAAAGTGTGCGATTATAAAGCAGATTTTCGTGTTTTTGACTGCTGTTTATGTCATTGCAGGAATCAAGCATTGGCGCATAACTTGTGACCAACGAGGTATAAATTAAATTTTAGATGGAAGAGTGAAAGGCCGAACAAGAAAGCAGGGGAAGCACAAGCGTAAAAAAAAATCTCGTGAACAGTACCACGTGTGCAGCTGCACGAGAACCCACGCCACTGCGTGCGTGGGCCTGCTCAAAACAAAAGAGCGAGCACATGGGTGAAAAACACAATTTTACATGCTTTTCTAGGGGTTTTCGCAGTGATTCACACACTTATATAAATGAAAACTCTAGCCATGAAAAAGAGGGGCCGCAATCACGAACAAAAATCCACAGAACGAGAAAGAGAGCGGAAGAACGAAGATGAAGAGCGCATCTACCGGGGACGGACTCGCAATTCTGATTCGATTCTTCTTCCCTTCTTCTTACCTAATTTTAGTCTATTAGTGATGTTGAAAAACATGAATTTGTTTTATCCTTTTCCCGTTATGAACTAATTTCTTCAATCTAGAGGACGATGTAGCTTGGTCGAACCTTTATTTATGAATTATCGACTTATATATGCGAATTTGTTCTTGTTTATTTATATTTTTTGGATTTCATTGCGTTCAATTCTTTGATCAATAATTGAATTGTCATATTTATTTGAGATCTATCACTCGGGAGATGAGATTTTGAATAGGATCGTAGGAAAATAAATCGTTCGTGTTTATAATGTTCGGAAGACCGATAACTCCAATGAATCCATTAAAAGAATTATTGTGCGATTGACATTATTTATTGTTTGCTTTTTGATAGGGATATTGAAATTGACTTTAGATAATTGATTTCTACGGACCACTTGGGAAAGAGAGTAGAAATAGTTGAGAATTCTTGGGTAGCAAACACGTCGAAATTATAAATATTGATGTCAATGATAATTGAATATAGTGAAGACCAAGTGAACTCGTACCTCTAGATTCTTATTCTCCTGATTTTAAAACTTTTGCGCGCTTTCATTAATTTTAGTTCGTAATTAATAACAAACAGTCTAGTGAATTTTCTAAATAAAGTCTGATTATTTTAATTGTGGTACTTAATTTATAATTAAATTGTGCTCCTTGTGGGATCGACATCCGTGCTCTACCGAGTACTAAAATTTGACACCGTTCACTTGCAGGTAGCAAATATTGCAACAAGTTTTTGACGCCGTTGCCGGAGATTGTTCTATTTAATTTTAATATTTATATAGCTACCAATTAGTCTAGACTTTAATTTAGATTTATTTATTTATTATTTATTCACTAATCTAGTTCTTCTCTGTGTAGTTTATGCAAAAAACTCGGAGCCTCGACTCGTTTATTTTAGACCCAGAAATTGAAAGGACCGCAAAAGCTTTGAGAAAAGAACGAACAAAAGAGGTTAAATGAATGGCTGAATACAGAGAGAACGAAAATCAACTCCTTCCTGTAGTGCCTATCAGAGAGCATTTCAAACTGGTGATCAACGCCCACTATTTTGGCATAGCTCGCGGAACGATAAATGCTAATAATTTCAAGATAAAGCCAGCACTGATTAACATGGTTCAGCAGAACCAGCTTGGGGGAGCAGCAACTACAGATCCTCACTTGCATCTGAGGACGTTCCTTGAGATTACAGACACGATAAAAACTAATAATGTTCATGATGATATTATCAGATTGGGTCTGTTTCCTTTTTCTCTCGGGGATCAAGCTAGAGGTTGGCTCCAATCACTACCGCTAAGGAGCATAACTATTTGGCAGGAATTGGCTACAAAAGTCCTTGCAAAATATTTCCCACCTGACAAGTCTGCACAGCTGAAGATCGAGATCAACACCTTCCAGCAGAACGAATATGAGCAGCTGTACGAAGCTTGGGAACGTTACAAAGAACTGCTCAGAAGATGCCCACACCATGGATACAAAGACTGGGTGCAGATTGAGTTGTTCTATAACGGGATGAATGGCCAGACATAGACAACGGTTGATGCAACCATTGGTGGTACAATATTTGCGAAATCTTCTGACCAAGCATACGATTTGCTTGAGTAGATGACTATCAACAGCTAGTAGTGTCCCAGTGAGATATTGGGAATGAAGAAGAAGGTTGGGTTGTATGTAGCGGACCCCATCACTGCACTTATTGCACAAGTTTCTGCACTTACTACCCAACTCGCAGCAATGAATAAAGGACAATATACATCTGAAGTAGTAGCTATAGCTACGAAAGAAGGGCCAAGCATGGAAACAACACATTACGTCAATAATCATGGATATGGTGGCTATCGAGGTAAATCTTTTCCTAAGCAATATCATCCTAGCCTACGTAAACATGAAAATTTTTTGTATGCCAATGACAAGAATGTGTTGAATCCTCCAGGGTTCAATACACCAAAGATATAAGGCAAACCATCTCTTGAGGATTTGTTCAGTACTTTTGTGAGTGAGTCTTCAAAGAGGATGGAGCGGACAGAGACTAGGCTTGACAACCTAGAGACACACATGGCAAATGTTGGTACTTCTTTTAACATCATTGAGTCACAAGTTGGGCAGATAACAAGGCAACTCACATCTGAATCTTCAGGCGCAGTACCAAATACTTCAGACACAAATTTGAGAGAAGTGAACGCTGTTTTCATAAAACATGAGGAGATTGGAATAGTAGAGGGAGAACAGGAGAAAATTGAGTCCACACCTATCCGGGAAGAAGAGTCAGCTCCAAGCAATGGCATCCGAGGTAAGAAAGGTAAGAGATACGATTTGGATCAATGCATTGATATTTCTTTACTTCTCTACCCTCCACAGATTTATACAGTTGAATGCTGAGTTTCAAAAGAAAAATGTCTTGAAGATTTCAAGAACCTATACATTAAAATTCAGTCTTCAGATCAGGAGGAAGTGGCACTTACTGAAGAAGGCGATGAGGAGACACAAAGAAATCTTCCACAGAAGCTGCAAGATCCCGAGAAATTCATTGTACCATGTGCAATAGGGGGCCAAATGGTGGGAAAATCTATTTGTGATTCAGGGTCGAGCGTGAATGTAATGTCACGTTCTCTTTACGAGAAACTTGGACTGAGCAGAATGAAGCCCACAGATCTAATCTTGCAGTTGGCAGATAAATCTATCAAGGTACCGTTGGGTTTTGTGGAAGATGTTGAAGTTCAGATCAATAAACTGAGGCTGCCAGCGGATTTCATTGTGCTTGACATGGAGAACGGTGAGAATGCTCCTATAATTCTAGGACGACCATTCTTGGCTACTGCTGGAGCCATCATTGATGTGAATCAAGGAATGTTGGCCATGGAGGTTGAAGGTTAGAGGGTGGTAATCAAGGCATTCAAAAGATCATATGATCCACCTTGAAGAGGAAAGAGAGTTTTGAACAAAGCGCTATGTGGGAGGCAACCCACGAAATTTTATATTTTTGCACTTTTATTTTAGTTACTTATTCATTTTATTTATAATTTTTAGTCACATGATTTAAAATCATTTAGAATAATAATATTTTAATGAGCAGATCTGTGTGATAAGCGGAACACCCCAACGATGAAAGAAAATGAGGATAATGACGAGTACTGACGCTCGTCGTCACAAGTATGAATTGTCCTAATTTTTTAATTTTATTTTTTACATACATTGAGTACAATGCATGTTTTAAATTTGGGAGGTTTAAATTCCTGCTACTTGAACTAGTGGGCCAAGCGTGGAAGAAGAATCAGTAGGCCAATGACGATAATTCTTGCCAAAATGGTTAAGTCAGGGTGCATGTGTAAAAATTCTTAAAAGTTCACAATCATTTGTGCACTTTCGCCATGATCATTGATACGCCTGATAAGGAGAGAACATTTATTGCATGCTATGTGTTACTGAATAGACGACATTGTAGAGCCCAAAATCAGTACACGTAAATCTCATATATTTATTTAATTGTTAAATTATTTATTCAAATTTAAATTAATTTTTAGCGTTGCATGGTTTATTCAAATGCATTATCTTAAATTATTCATGGTTATTTGATGCACGTTAAATTANAGAATTCTTGGGTAGCAAACACGTCGAAATTATAAATATTGATGTCAATGATAATTGAATATAGTGAAGACCAAGTGAACTCGTACCTCTAGATTCTTATTCTCCTGATTTTAAAACTTTTGCGCGCTTTCATTAATTTTAGTTCGTAATTAATAACAAACAGTCTAGTGAATTTTCTAAATAAAGTCTGATTATTTTAATTGTGGTACTTAATTTATAATTAAATTGTGCTCCTTGTGGGATCGACATCCGTGCTCTACCGAGTACTAAAATTTGACACCGTTCACTTGCAGGTAGCAAATATTGCAACAAGTTTTTGACGCCGTTGCCGGAGATTGTTCTATTTAATTTTAATATTTATATAGCTACCAATTAGTCTAGACTTTAATTTAGATTTATTTATTTATTATTTATTCACTAATCTAGTTCTTCTCTGTGTAGTTTATGCAAAAAACTCGGAGCCTCGACTCGTTTATTTTAGACCCAGAAATTGAAAGGACCGCAAAAGCTTTGAGAAAAGAACGAACAAAAGAGGTTAAATGAATGGCTGAATACAGAGAGAACGAAAATCAACTCCTTCCTGTAGTGCCTATCAGAGAGCATTTCAAACTGGTGATCAACGCCCACTATTTTGGCATAGCTCGCGGAACGATAAATGCTAATAATTTCAAGATAAAGCCAGCACTGATTAACATGGTTCAGCAGAACCAGCTTGGGGGAGCAGCAACTACAGATCCTCACTTGCATCTGAGGACGTTCCTTGAGATTACAGACACGATAAAAACTAATAATGTTCATGATGATATTATCAGATTGGGTCTGTTTCCTTTTTCTCTCGGGGATCAAGCTAGAGGTTGGCTCCAATCACTACCGCTAAGGAGCATAACTATTTGGCAGGAATTGGCTACAAAAGTCCTTGCAAAATATTTCCCACCTGACAAGTCTGCACAGCTGAAGATCGAGATCAACACCTTCCAGCAGAACGAATATGAGCAGCTGTACGAAGCTTGGGAACGTTACAAAGAACTGCTCAGAAGATGCCCACACCATGGATACAAAGACTGGGTGCAGATTGAGTTGTTCTATAACGGGATGAATGGCCAGACATAGACAACGGTTGATGCAACCATTGGTGGTACAATATTTGCGAAATCTTCTGACCAAGCATACGATTTGCTTGAGTAGATGACTATCAACAGCTAGTAGTGTCCCAGTGAGATATTGGGAATGAAGAAGAAGGTTGGGTTGTATGTAGCGGACCCCATCACTGCACTTATTGCACAAGTTTCTGCACTTACTACCCAACTCGCAGCAATGAATAAAGGACAATATACATCTGAAGTAGTAGCTATAGCTACGAAAGAAGGGCCAAGCATGGAAACAACACATTACGTCAATAATCATGGATATGGTGGCTATCGAGGTAAATCTTTTCCTAAGCAATATCATCCTAGCCTACGTAAACATGAAAATTTTTTGTATGCCAATGACAAGAATGTGTTGAATCCTCCAGGGTTCAATACACCAAAGATATAAGGCAAACCATCTCTTGAGGATTTGTTCAGTACTTTTGTGAGTGAGTCTTCAAAGAGGATGGAGCGGACAGAGACTAGGCTTGACAACCTAGAGACACACATGGCAAATGTTGGTACTTCTTTTAACATCATTGAGTCACAAGTTGGGCAGATAACAAGGCAACTCACATCTGAATCTTCAGGCGCAGTACCAAATACTTCAGACACAAATTTGAGAGAAGTGAACGCTGTTTTCATAAAACATGAGGAGATTGGAATAGTAGAGGGAGAACAGGAGAAAATTGAGTCCACACCTATCCGGGAAGAAGAGTCAGCTCCAAGCAATGGCATCCGAGGTAAGAAAGGTAAGAGATACGATTTGGATCAATGCATTGATATTTCTTTACTTCTCTACCCTCCACAGATTTATACAGTTGAATGCTGAGTTTCAAAAGAAAAATGTCTTGAAGATTTCAAGAACCTATACATTAAAATTCAGTCTTCAGATCAGGAGGAAGTGGCACTTACTGAAGAAGGCGATGAGGAGACACAAAGAAATCTTCCACAGAAGCTGCAAGATCCCGAGAAATTCATTGTACCATGTGCAATAGGGGGCCAAATGGTGGGAAAATCTATTTGTGATTCAGGGTCGAGCGTGAATGTAATGTCACGTTCTCTTTACGAGAAACTTGGACTGAGCAGAATGAAGCCCACAGATCTAATCTTGCAGTTGGCAGATAAATCTATCAAGGTACCGTTGGGTTTTGTGGAAGATGTTGAAGTTCAGATCAATAAACTGAGGCTGCCAGCGGATTTCATTGTGCTTGACATGGAGAACGGTGAGAATGCTCCTATAATTCTAGGACGACCATTCTTGGCTACTGCTGGAGCCATCATTGATGTGAATCAAGGAATGTTGGCCATGGAGGTTGAAGGTTAGAGGGTGGTAATCAAGGCATTCAAAAGATCATATGATCCACCTTGAAGAGGAAAGAGAGTTTTGAACAAAGCGCTATGTGGGAGGCAACCCACGAAATTTTATATTTTTGCACTTTTATTTTAGTTACTTATTCATTTTATTTATAATTTTTAGTCACATGATTTAAAATCATTTAGAATAATAATATTTTAATGAGCAGATCTGTGTGATAAGCGGAACACCCCAACGATGAAAGAAAATGAGGATAATGACGAGTACTGACGCTCGTCGTCACAAGTATGAATTGTCCTAATTTTTTAATTTTATTTTTTACATACATTGAGTACAATGCATGTTTTAAATTTGGGAGGTTTAAATTCCTGCTACTTGAACTAGTGGGCCAAGCGTGGAAGAAGAATCAGTAGGCCAATGACGATAATTCTTGCCAAAATGGTTAAGTCAGGGTGCATGTGTAAAAATTCTTAAAAGTTCACAATCATTTGTGCACTTTCGCCATGATCATTGATACGCCTGATAAGGAGAGAACATTTATTGCATGCTATGTGTTACTGAATAGACGACATTGTAGAGCCCAAAATCAGTACACGTAAATCTCATATATTTATTTAATTGTTAAATTATTTATTCAAATTTAAATTAATTTTTAGCGTTGCATGGTTTATTCAAATGCATTATCTTAAATTATTCATGGTTATTTGATGCACGTTAAATTATTTCTCGAGTTTTATGTTTCAGGCGATTATTCGATGCGGGGTCGAGGAAAAGGGACCGGTGACGATTTTGGCAATTTTAAACGTGGTATTTTATTTTAAGTTAAGGATGAGGCATTTTAGATAATTTATAAAGTTTTTGGAAATTTTAAAATTAGTACACGTAAATCCTTTGATTTTTCCAAGAAATTTTGTTTGTTTTCTTCAAGGAAACTAGTGCCACGTTCGTCTCGGATCGTCTCTCGCATCACTCCTTCTTTGGTATCGTCGTTCCGTTATTTTTAAAGATCAAAACGCATGCATATTCTATTATTCATGCGTCGATCTCGTCATATTATGTGTTGTGATGTTTATTATGCTTAAAAATCCATATATGATGTACAAAGTTTGAGTGAAAATTTGTTGGATCGATTTTTGAAACGTTTTTTGGTAAAAAAAAACTCAAAATTTAATGTCATTTTAATTACGGTGACTTTTTTGTCGATTTTCTGGAAAAACTTTCAACATAAAAAACGTATTACTTTTTGATACCTTCAATTTGACAGTAAATTCGTAATTTTTGAACAAGAAACGAGTGAGTTATGATTGTTTTCGTGGGACTGCTCAAACTACGTTTTTATGAAAATGTGTTCTTGACGTGTTCTTGAAGTTTACTTGTTGCAAGCTTCGATGGGAACCGTCAAGTGATCATTGCTGCATTTAGGTATATGGAGTATGATGTTCGGATGAGTTTTGATGCTTCGCTTCGTGTCAATAGTCGTTGGTTGCTTTAGAAATTGTAGGAAGCATTTGGTGTCAAAATTTGAGTTTATGGGTTTTATTGCGTTGCGTGTGGTGCGCCATTTATTTGGGAACGTTTGGGGCGTTTTATGGAGTCGAGTCAGTGTCATAGCATCCTAGGATGAGTCTCGATGGATTGGTTCATGATTCATATTATTTAGTTAGAAGTATTAAGCTTCAAATCGTGGAGACCAGTACACTCGGCGCCCGAGCGGAAATTTCTTACCGCCCGAGTGCCTCTCTTTCTGTCCGAGGGTAGAGTTCCAGAAGACCTGGCGCTCGAGCGATAAGATATTACCGTCCGAGCGCAGGGTCAACTGGAGGAATATTGGGTTTTCATTTAGTTGTATGTTCTAATAGTGAGTCCATGTCCTTTATTGTTTGGGAAACGTTTACACGTCATTTTAGAGTTTGTTTCGGAGTTTGAGGTCATGGGTTAGTATGACTAAACGAGGTCAAGTCCCAAGTGCTCTAGAAGGTCATAAGCCATTTATTTACTTTGGGATTGAGTACGAGCAGTACATTTAAGTTATGAAAACTAAGCACTTGATAATGTGTTAGTATGTGCACCAGTTTCCCCAAACGAGATCCAACGAATCCCTCAACGCCATGTAAGTATGTTCGACGTGCAAAAGAAAATACTTTTAAGTTTTTGAGGTATGCTAAATGTCCTGTGACCAAATTATGAATGGGTTTGGAAGTCGGTGAATGTGGCCGAGGACCTCTCCACCCCGGTAAAGAATGACCAGGTTTAGATCAGGATTGGAAAGCGATAAAGCATGACCAGGGACCAATCCATCCGTTAAAGCATGAACGGAGATCTCATGTATGTGGTAGTGGACTTTTCCTGCCAGCTCATTACTGTTGTTTAGTCTGATCAGGCACTTTTATGTATAGGTGACTTGTTTTGAAACATATCTATACGCAAAATGATGAAGTTCATGTATGTTCAAGTATGTACGATGCAAGCATGTTTAAGAAAAGTTTTACGTTGATGGCACGTCTACGATATGTATGTATGTTCAAGCTTTTGTATGCATGTTAAAGTTTCAAGTATGTACGCCCTATTTTAAAGATGCATGTGGTTTTATTACGTAGTACTTGTTATTTCCAGTTTACACATGTTGAGTCTTTAGACTCATTAGATTTGATCGATGCAGGTGAGGACGAGTATGAGGAGACGAGGGGTGGGGACCAGTGAACTGGCTTGGACTGTGCGGGAGGCTAATCCCGAGGACCGCCAATGTTTTAAGATTTTATGCATGATGATTTTAATACTATGACTTTCATGAAACGTTTATGATGTTTAAACGATTATTACTTTTTGTTGGAACATTTCATGTTCGTAATCTTGATTTTGATATTAACAAAACTTGTTATTGTATTTCTAACATATTTACTCACGTGTGAAATTGCAAACACAAGAAGCAAACTGAAACTGAATTCTGCACAAACTGAATTTCTAACAAGATTTGGTATTTTGATGATATCTCTCAGCTAGATGATCCAAATGACAATCCGCCAACTTGACTGATCAGAAAACTCAATTTGAAACAAGTCGTATTTCACATCAGTTTGGCAAAATCGGATGTTATCATGGTCTAACTGATCGCTGAATTACTGAAATGAACACACGAAAACTGCAATCAGTTGGGTATGAGCAGCTGCGGTAGTTTTGTCATATCTATCAGCTCAGTTATTGAAATGAAGCGATTTAGTATGCGTTGAAAATATAAGACAATGATCTACAAATCATCTTCACAAGTTAAAGTCTGAATCGAAGCTTAAGATGCTGATAAAAGACAATGAAGCTATTGGTTTTGCACAACTTGAAATCATCTAGGCTGATTTCAGCACACCAGCTGAAACTGAACTGAACCAGACCAGACCAGTTGAACTGAACCAGACCAGACCAGTTGAACTAAAGCTGACCAACTGAACCAGACCAACTAAACCAAACCAGCAGCTGACCAGCTGAACCGAACTGAACCAGCAGTTGACCAACTGAACTGAACCAGCTGCTGACCAGTTGAACTGAATGACCAGTTGAGTTGACCAGAGTTGACAAGTCGGGAAAAATTCCAGCAAGGCGAATTTGACCGTTGCAATTTCAGAAATAGTACAAAAAATTTCCAAACGGTCATATTCTTGTGTCTAACGTATATATCATTCTTGGGGCTTATAAATACATCATCATGAAGATCAAACAAGAGCTTTTGAAGGGGATTCAAAGCATGGGCAGTTAGCATTAATATATCAGCTAGTTGAGAGCACAAGCCCTTGTGTGAAGATACTTGAGATGTACACTGTAAATGATAAATTTCTCACACACAATCACTCACACATATACAAGAGAGTTGAACTTCAAAGATTAGTTGAGTGAGTCTTGCACAAAGACAATAAACTTGTGTATGTAGTCTTTGCATATGAGACATTAAACAATATGCTGATTGTGAGGTGCTGCCTACAATCTTGAGTGCTAGGAGTTCAGTTTAGGCAGTGGGTAAGTCCTAGCTGAGTGGGTTTGTACAAGTAGTTATATAAATCAAAGTCTTCTAGTGAATCCTTCCCAAGGGGAAGAAGGGATGACGTAAGAGCATTTGAAGTCTCCGAACATCCATAAACAAATTCGTGTCTATTTTTTTATTGCAATTACTTATCATTTTCATAAGTTTTAAATATGCATTGTTGAAGCATTTTATGTCTTCTTCAAATATCAAAATATTGCATACCAAGTGTTTGAAAAAATGCTTCAACTAAAATATTTTTTACTCATTCAACTTGCATATATTTTAAATGCTTTACAAAATATATTGCAAATGTTGTGGCTTTTTTTATTGCAAATGTTTTTAGACTAGCCAGTTAGTTTAATGCAAATTTGAAAGTTTATTTTGTATTTAAGAAAATTTTTATTTTTCCAAAAATTTTAAAATAATTAAAAGTACGGTACGCTACAGTTGGTATCAAAGCCGTGTTCTTGTAAAGGGTTACGCCTACTGCCAGTTGCGAGATGCTCACGAAGTCACACCTCAAGTCTGTAAGTTTTAAGGTTCTAAATTATTTCATGTATTAAGCATCCAGTCATGATTTTCAGCATGTGTATGTTTAAATTCAATTTACGGGCATCTTATGATATTATTATTGTAACGTACCGTACTTTTTACGACTTAAAATTTGCGGAAGAATAAAAAATTTTCTTGATTAATTAATGAACCGCCAAAGTTTGGTAAAATAAACTGTACGTCTCAACACAATGTCTGCCAAAAGTATTTGCTTGAACCTCAAAATCATAACATAAAAATCCAGAGTATTTTCAACATTTTAAATATCATTAAAACTTCAAAACACGGCGGTCCTCGGGTTTTGCCTCCCGCTCAGTCCAAGCCTGCTCCATGATCAACACCCCTAGTCTCCTCGAAATCATCCTCACCTGCATCGATCAAGTCTAGTGAGTCTAAAGACTCAACACGTATAAACTGGATGTAACGAGTAATACATAATAAAACCACATGCAACTTTAAAATAGGGCGTACATACTGAAACTGACATACATCAAAACTTTAAAGTACATACATACATAGACGTGCCATCAATGTAGAACCTTTCATAAACATGATTGCTTCATACATACATGAGCATACATAACATAATTTTGCGTAGAGGCATGTTTCAAAGCAAGTGACCCATAACATAATCTCTTGATCAGACTAAACCACAGTACTGGGCTGACAGGGACGAATCCACTGCCACATACATGAGATCCCCGTTCATGCTTTAACGGGCGGATTGGTTCCCATTCATGATTTAACGCTTTCCAATCCTGATCTAAACCCGTTCATGCTTTAACGGGGTGGAGAGGTCCTCGGCCACGTTCATCGACTTCCAAACCCATTCATAGTTGGAGAGGTCCTCGAACACGTTCTCCGGCTTCCAAACCCGTTCATAATTTTGTCACAAGACATTTAGCATACCTCAAAACTTAAAATATTTTTTTGCACGTCGAACATACTTACTTGGCGTTGAAGGATTCGTTGGATCCCGATTGGGGCCACTGCTACACATGCTAACATGAGTTCAAACCCTTATCTTTCATTGCTTAGACGTAGGTACTCGTTCTCACCACCGAAGTAAATAAATAGCTTATGACATTCTAAATCGCTCGGGACTTGACCTCGTTTAATCATCGTACTAAACCATGACATAGAACCCCCAAAACATATCCTATACTTTATATTAATAACCCCAAAACAAATCCTATATTTTTACATAAGTAAATTTTAACTATCGTACTAAACCATGATATAGAACCCCGAAACAATTAAAATAAAATTAATTTTTTTAAATTTTTTTTAAAAAAGGGACGTGCTGGAAATTCGCATTTTGAAGTAAAAAGGGCACGGACCCCGTGCCAGGTCCTGCTACGGGTCCGTGTATGTGCTGGAATCGCGAAAAACGAAATTCCCTACACTTGTGACCTAATCCTACCTCAAGACCCATTCTTAGGATGCTAAGGCACTGATTCAAACTCAAACAAACGCCCCAAAACAACTACACATCACAAAAAACGCAACCCAATCCCTGAACACGACCTTTGATACAAAAACAATTTCTACGGCTTCTAATACAACCAAATGCCTAACGACACGAAACGAAACACCAAAAATCATCCCAACATCATTCTCGATATACTTAAACGCAGCAATGATCACCCATCGATGCCCAACGAAGCCTCCAATAATAAAACTTCAAGAACACATCAATACATAATTTTCTGAAAAAGTAGTTTGAGCAGTCCCACGAAAAACACCATAACTCCCTCAATTATTATTCATATATTTTAAATTTACTGTCAAATCGAAGGTATCAAAAAGTTCTACAATTTTTGTGTTGAAAGTTTTCTCAGAATCATGACCAAAAAGTCGCAGTATTTCAAAAGACAGCAAAAACGTGATTTTAGATCCAAAAATGGTTTCAAAATTTATCCAACCATATTGGCTCAAACTTCTACCCAATATTCACATGGTTTTCATACAAAATACATCGCAACACATACTATGACATGATCGATGCAGGAAAAACAGAATATACGTGCCTTTTGATATTTGAAAACACCGTAACGACGATACCGAAGCGGAGATGGCGCGAGGATTGATCCGAGAGGAACGTGGCGCTAAAATCTTTGAATAAAACACACGAAAATTTGCTGGAAGATGGAGAGGGAACGTGGCGGCTGCTTTAGACCCCAAGAACCCTAGTTTTCTCTCTTTAAAAATCTGAAATAAGATGCGTAGGGTGTATTGTGTGTTTTTGTGTGTGTAAAAACATGTAAGTGTGTGTGAGTGTGTGTAACGTGTGTGTGGGTTTTTTAATTAGGATAAATCTTGCTAAATTAACTAATTAAAATGATAATAAAAGGTTAACACACACTAATTTTATAAAATTCTACTTTTTAACAAAATAAATGCACAAGGTCAACTTTAAAAGTTTTAAAATTTTAAAATTCACCTAATAATTAAATTAGGCTTTAAAATGCTTAAACTTAATAAATTAGTTAAAATGCCCCAACCTCAACTTAAAATAAAATACCACATTTTAAATTGCCAAAATCTTCACCGGTCTTTTCCCTCGATCCCGCATCGAATAATCGCCTGGACATGAAACTTGAAAAACATTTTAACGTGCATCACATAAACATGAACAATTTAGAATAATGCATTTAAATAAATCATGCATGGCTAAAAACTCATTTTAAACTTAAATAAATAATTTAACAATTTAATAAATGCATGGGTTATACGTGTACTGAATTTGGGCTCTACAATTATTATGATCGTGTATGTTGGGTTTACGTGTTGAGTAAATTTGGAACAGTATACCTCCTAGACGTATGGTTAACCGTGAAGCAAGGGAGGAGGACAGAGAGGCTCGAGATGAAGGGAGAGTCACTTCCCCTCGCCCACCTCTGGATATGCAGGCACATATGCTTGTAGGTATGACTCAGTTCTTCACACAGTTTGCGGGGAACCAGGCTGCAGTGAACACAAGGGCGAGGCCCAGATCAGAGGCTGTGTATGAGAGATTTAGGGGGATGGATCCGAAAGAGTTCTCGGGGACGACTGACCCGATGGTGGCTGCGGGATGGATTAAATCTATCGAAGTGATTTTCGATTTCATGGAGCTGCAAGATGCAGACATACAGGGTCAGGTGTGCCGCATTCTTTCTATCAGGAGATGCCAGGATTTGGTGGGAAAGTGCGTCAGTAGCAGTTAATTTGTAGACCTTGAATTGAAATGGGTTCAAAGAAGTGTTCTACTCCAAGTACTTCACTTAAGAAGTACGATCTAGACTGACCAGGGAGTTCATGGCGCTGCGACAGGGAGACAGCAGCGTATCAGAGTTTGTGAGGAAGTTTGAGAGGGGGTGTTACTTTGTGCCCCTAATAGCTAATGATGCCCGAGAGAAGTTGAGGCATTGTATGGATGGGTTGCGGCCGATCTTGCGCCGTGACGTTCGAGTTGCTGGTCTGACGACTTATGCAGTTGCCGTGTCGAGAGCTTTGGCGGCAGAGCAGGACCAGAGGGACATTGAGGTCGATAGGTAGGGCAAGAGGCCCTATCAGGCACCTCAGCAGCAGCAACAGTAGCGACCTCAGTTTAAGAGGCCATTCCAGGGGCAGCAGGGAAAGAGGCCAATTCAGGGACCGCCAAAAGGAAAAGGTCCTCTTCCACAGCAGATGGCTCCTCAGAGGCCCGGTGAGTACCCGGTGTGTCCGAAGTGCAACCGCCAGCATCTGGGACTGTGTTTTTATGGATCGGGCAAGTGCTTCAAATGCGGAGCCAGCGACCATATGTTAAGGGAATGCCCACAGTGGAGGCAGCCGACCCAGGGGAGAGTGTTCGCCATGCAAGTAAAGGAGGCGAACCCAGACACGACTTTGTTGACTGGTAACTAATTTAATTCAGCACAGTATTAAATTTTGTTATGCATGTTTCGAACTTGATTTGGGATCATTAGTGTGTTAGTTAAAATTTTGGTGACTTGGGATAGAATTGTCTACTATACATGAGGTTAAGATTAGAAGTTTTGAGAAATAAGTTTTGTATTGTGCTAACGTCTCTCAGGAAATATTTTCATTAAGAGAGTCGCCACAAAGGCCTTGATAGACTCAGGGGCCACTCACTCTTTTATCTCGGAGAGGTTCGCTAATTTTTTGGACAACAAGTCCATTGGGCTCGACGTGAGTTATTCAGTGACAGTCCCATCAGTGGAAGAATTATCAGCTACTAGCGTGGTCAGAGACATCGATCTTGGGCTATAAGGCCACCTAGTGTATGCCGAATTGATTGTGTTGCCGATGCCAGAATTTGATATTATTTTGGGAATGGACTGGCTGACAAAGAACAGAGTTATCATCGATTTACAGAAAAGGTCAGTATTGTAAGACCGTTGGGAATGGAGCAGTTTCTCTTCGAGCCAGATAGATGGAGAAGTTTCCCTTGCATTATCTCTTGCATGCAGGCTCGGAGACTCATTCATAAGAGATGTCAGGCTTTCTTGGCCAGTATTATTTCAGCACCTGATGTGCCCACTCCGTCTATATCGGATGTTCCAGTAGCCAGAGATTTTCCTGACATTTTTCCAGAAGACGTCACCGGACTTCCACCAGAGAGAGAGGTGGAGTTTGCTATTGATCTTGTGCCAGGCACTGTGCCAATTTCTAAGGCACCGTATCGTTTAGATCCAGCTGAGATGTTAGAGCTCAAACAGCAAATTCAGGAGCTCCTAGACAAGGAATTCATCCGTCCTAGTTTCTCACCATGGGGCGCACAAGTGCTCTTTGTAAAGAAGAAAGATATGAGCATGAGATTGTGCATCGATTACCGAGAGTTGAACAAGGTAACGATCAAGAATAAATACCCACTTCCAAGGATCGAGGACTTTTTTGATCAGTTGCAAGGAGCTACAGTGTACTCTAAGATAGATATTCGATCAGGGTACCATCAGCTGAAGGTGAAAGATGCAGATGTTCATAAGACGGCCTTCAANTGTTCATAAGACGGCCTTCAGAACCAGATATGGGCATTACGAGTTCATAGTGATGCCGTTTGGACGGACGAATGCTCCAGCAATATTTATGGACCTCATGAATCGAGTATTTCAGCACTACCTAGATCCGTTCGTCATATTATTCATTGACGACATTCTCATATACTCGAAGAGCCATGAGGAGCACAGACGGCATTTGAGAACAGTGTTGCAGGTTTTGCAGAACCGCAAGTTGTACGCAAAATTCAGTAAATGTGAGTTTTGGTTGCAGAAGGTAGCCTTTTTGGGTCATATAGTATCTAGCAGTGGCATCGAGGTGGATCTCACAAAGATAGCAGCAGTAAATGAATGGGTTGAGCCGAAGAATGCATCAGAAATTCGCAGTTTCCTAGGCTAGGCTGCTACAGGAAGTTTATTCAGGGATTTTCTTCGATAACAGTGCCACTCACTTCATTAACCAAGAAGAATGCTAAATTCATTTGGAGTGATGAATGCATGAAGGGCTTTGATACTTTGAAGCAAGCTCTCATTTCAGCGCCAGTGCTAGCCATGCCATCGGGGCAAGGCGATTTTGTGTTATACACCGATGCATCTAAGCTCGGTTTAGGCACAATGTTGTTGCAGCATGGTCGAGTCATAGCTTATGCCTCCAGACAGTTGAAGGTGCATGAGAAGAATTATCCGACCCATGATCTTGAGTTAGCCGCTGTTGTCTTTGCGTTGAAGATATGGAGCCACAACTTGTATGGCGAGAAATGCCAGATATTTACCGATCACAAGAGTCTCAAGTATTTTTTCACGTAGAAAGAATTGAATATGAGACGAAGATGGTGGTTGGAGTTGGTAAAAGACTACGATTGTGAGATTAGCTACCATCCGGGGAAAGCTAATTTTGTGGCAGACGCCTTGAGCAGAAAAGTAGCAGTCCTAGCACATTTCTCAGTGCAGAGATCTCTTCAGTCAGAGATTCAGAGTTTTGGGTTGGAGGTTTATCCTAAGGGCAGAGCTCCTAAGCTGTCTAATTTGACAGTCCAATCTTCTTTGCTAGACCGAATCCGTAAGGATCAGTCTTCAGACGAGCAGTTGCAGAAATGGAGACTGAAAGATGAGGTCAAGGGCAGTGTACTCTACTCAGTGTCAGATGGTATTGTGAGATATAGGGGTAGAATGTGGGTGCCTAGTGTTGATTCGATCAGAGAGGATATTCTGACAAAGGCACATGCAACTCCGTATTCTATTCATCCAGGATGTACCAAGATGTACAGGGATTTACAGATTCTGTATTGGTGGCCAGGGATGAAGCGAGATATCCGTCGATTTGTGTCTGAATGCCTCACTTTTCAGCAGGTGAAGGCAGAGCATCAGAGGCCAACAGGAATGCTTAAGCCACTTCCTTTCCCCAAGTGGAAGTAGGAGAATATCACCATGGACTTCGTTATTGGGTTTCCGAGGTCAGTCAGAGAATCCAATACCATTTAGGTTATAGTGGATTGACTCACTAAGTCAGCGCACTTTTTGCCAGTGAAGACGACTTTCTCCTGTCCAAATCCTAGACAGACAGGAGCGAAGACTTCGGAACAAGGTGACCAAGTTGGTCAAATTCCGGTGGCTGAATCAAGCAGTGGAGGAAGCCACTTGGGAGACCGAGGCAGATATGAGAATCCGCTACCCGGAGTTGTTTGGTAAGATTTAATTTCGAGGACGAAATTTATATAATTGGGAGAGGAACTGTAGAGCCCAAAATCAGTACACGTAAATCCCATGTATTTATTTAATTGTTAAATTATTTATTCAAATTTAAATGGATTTTTAGCGATGCATGGTTTATTCAAATGCATTATCTTAAATTATTCATGGTTATTTGATGCACGTTAAATTGTTTCTCGAGTTTCATGATTCAGGCGATTATTCGATGCCGGATCGAGGAAAAGGGACCGGTGACGATTTTGGCAATTTTAAAACGTGGTATTTTATTTTAAGTTAAGGATGGGGCATTTTAGATAATTTATTAAGTTTTTGGAATTTTAAAGCCTAATTTAATTATTTAGTGATTTTAAGATTTTAAAACTTTTAAGGTCTAGCACATGTGCATTTTATTTTAAATAAAGGGATTTTATTAAGTTAAAAGTGGTAGCATTTTTAAATTAATTACTAGTATTTTAGTGAGATATTAGTATTTCTTTTTTTTAGTGGGTTTAATTGTTGTTATTATTTTTAATTAGTCAATTAACCCACTAATTACCTCCCTAATTCACTAACACACGCACACACACATTTTCGCACACCAATAGTCGATCACTCACACACAGACAATCACAATTAAGATTTATTTTCTTTGAGAGCAAGAAAAACCTAGGGTTCTAAGAACTAGAGCAGCCGCCCCTCTCCTTTGATTTTTCCCAGCGAATTTCGTTGGTTTTCTTCAAGGAAATTAGTGCCATGTTCGTCCCGGATCGTCTCTCGCATCACTCCTGCTTCGGTATCGTCGTTCTAGTATTTTTAAAGATCAAAAGGCATGTATATTCTATTATTCCTGCGTTGATCTCGTCATATTATGTGTTGTGATGTTTATCATGCGTAAAAATCCATATATGATGACAAAGTTTGAGCGGAAATTTGTTGGATCGATTTTTGAAACATTTTTGGATCAAAAACTCAAAATTTGTTGTCATTTTAATTATGGTGACTTTTTGGTCGATTTTCTGGAAAAACTTTCAACATATAAAACGTAGTACTTTTTGATACCTTCGATTTGACAGTAAATTCAAAATTTTTTGACAAGAAACGAGTGAGTTATGATTTGTTTTGTGAGACTGCTCAAACTGCGTTTTTATGATAATGTGTTCTTGACGTGTTCTTGAAGTTTATTTGTTGCAGGCTTCGTTGGGAACCTTCGGGTGATCATTGCTGCGTTTAGGTATATGGAGCATGATGTTGGGATGAGTTTTGATGCTTTGCTTTGTGTCGATAGTCGTTGGTTGCTTTAGAAATCGTAGGAAGCATTTGGTGTCAAAATTTGAGTTTATGGGTTTTATTGCGTTGCGTGTGGTGCGCCATTTCTTTGGGAACGTTCGGGGCATTTTATGGAGTCGAGTCAGTGTCATAGCATCCTATGATGAGTCTCGATGGATTGGTTCACGATTCATATTATTTAATTAGGAGTATTAAGCTTCAAATCGCGGAGACCAGTACACTCGGCGTCAGAGCGGTAATTTCTTATCGCCCGAGCGCCACTCTTTCTGTCCGAGGGTAGAGTTCCAGAAGACCTGGCGCTCGAGCGATAAGATATTACCGCCCGAGCGCGGGGTCAACTGGAGGAATGTTGGGTTTTCATTTAGTTGTAGGTTCTAATAGTGAGTCCATATCCTTTATTGTTTGGGAAACGTTTACACGTCATTTTAGAGTTTGTTTCGGGGTTTGAGGTCATGAGTTAGTATGGCTAAACGAGGTCAAGTCTCAAGTGCTCTAGAAGGTCATAAGCCATTTATTTACTTTGGGGTTGAGTACGAGCAGTACGTCTAAATTATGAAAACTAAGCACTTGATAATGTGTTAGTATGTGCACCAGTGTCCCCAAACGAGATCCAACGAATCCCTCAACGCCATGTAAGTATGTTCGACGTGCAAAAGAAAATACTTTTAAGTTTTTGAGGTATGCTAAATGTCTTGTGACCAAATTATGAATGGGTTTGGAAGTCGGTGAACGTTGCCGAGGACCTCTCCACCCCGATAAAGCATGACCGGGTTTAGATCAGGATTGGAAAGCGGTAAGGCATGACAGGGACCAATCCACCCTTTAAAGCATGAACGGAGATCTAATGTATGTGGTAGTGGACTTTTCCTGCCAGCCCAGTACTGTGGTTTATCTGATCAGGCACTTTTATGTATGGGTCACTTGCTTTGAAACATATCTCTACGCAAAATGATGAAGTTCATGTATGTTCATGTATGTACGATGCAAGCATGTTTAAGAAAAGTTTTACGTTGATGGCACGTTTACGATATGTATGTATGTTCAAGCTTTTGTATGCATGTTAAAGTTTCAAGTATGTACGCCTTATTTTAAAGATGCATGTGGTTTTATTACGTAGTACTTGTTATTTTCAGTTTATACATATTGAGTCTTTAGACTCACTAGACTTAATCGATGCAGGTGAGGACGAGTTTGAGGAGACGAGGGGTGGGGACCAGTGAGCTGGCTTGGACTGTGTGGGAGGATAAACCCGAGGACCGCCAATGTTTTAAGATTTTATGCATGACGATTTTAATACTCTGATTTTCATGAAGTGGTTTATGATGTTTAAACGATTATTACTTTTGGCAAACTTGGTTGTGGTTGTTTTTATTGCAAATTTTTTTAGACGAGCCAGTTAGTTTAATGCAAATTTGAAAGTTTATTTTGTATTTAAGAAAATTTTTATTTTTTCGCAAATTTTAAAATAGTTAAAAGTACGGTACGTTACAGACATAATTTTGAGGCTTTTTGTGTTCTCTGTCTGATATGAAATAAATGTTACAAGAACATAAATGATCTAGACATTCATTGACTTTCTTTGGGCCTGGTTATATTGTTATAACATATCATTTGAAGCCCCCTTGAGCCTAACAAAAAGGAGATGTGTAAATGAATTTTTTCTAAAACTATCATTATTTTGATGCACATGGTCGGTGTGTACAAGTTGATTAGTGAATGAAAAGTAGTCTAGAACTTGATATAACACTATTCGAGGTGAAATACAGATACTGTGTGACTTCGGGTGATTTAGGCAATCTTTGAAACCGTTTGAGCCTTTCGAGCCTACTAAATGAAAATGAAATATCCCCAGTGGCTCATTTGAGCCCCAAAAAAAAAATTCAAGTGGTGTGCATCAATGACATACAATTAGCCCCCACTTGTATCTGTTCTATATCCCGCAACAACTACGAAATGAAGCTTATACACTTATTATTCCTACCTGATTTTGAGAGAAATAAGTTCATTGGTGTTAAAATGAGTCAACCACTCCTTGCAAAGAGAAAGAAAAACAAATGTGTGTAAAGAAGTTGAAAAAAAAAGAAAGAAAGAAGAAAAACGATGAAAGGAATGAATCAAAAAGTGGTGAAGAAAAAAAATATGGGAAATGAAAGATATGAATGAGAAGAAAACAATAAATGGATGGTGAATGAAATGAGTGAAAATGATGAAGTTCAAATATTTCTTTCAAATTTTGATTCCCATACTTTTATTGAAGCCGTGAGCCATAGCCTAAAGATATAAGCTTAGAAGACCTATTAACCGAGTTATACGTATCCAATATACTAGTGGAGAAGATTCGTTAAAGTTAAGCCTATGAACACTTCAAAAGCACTGTCAACGAGTATAGAATTTGACCATTTACACATACACATCTCATGACATCACGTTATACTTTGATATGATTCTCCTTAATATCTTTTGAAACAAATTTTTAACCAAAAGCCCTGGTGATCTGTGTGCGTAGATAATTATTTTCATGGATGATAGTTTAAAACTTGAGTTAAACGTTTTATGTTTCTATGAGGTAAAATAGAAGCTTAAATATGTCGCCACGTTGGGTTGGGTAGATAGATTGGTGATCCACAGACACACGTGAACTGTTAAGTAATGTGTGCATGTATCGAATGTAAAAACCTTAGACATGTGAGATTTGAGGACATAATGATTATGCTCTTCCGCCACTTGCGGTTTGTTAACTTCCTAGAGCAACATTGAATGTATTTTTTTACAATTTGCTCGGGACTAGCAAACTTTAAGTTCGGGAGGATTTGATAAGTGCAAGTTTTGCACTTATATTACCCAAAGAATTGGCATGAAAGTGTGCGGTTATCGAGCAGATTTACGTGTTTTTAGCTGTTGTTTATATCACTATAGGAATCAAGCATTGGCTCATAACTTGTGACCAACGAGGAATAAACTAAATTTTGAGATGGGAGAGTGAACGGCCGAACAAGAAAGCATAGGAAGCGCAAACGCAAAAAAAAATTCTCGTGAATAGTACCACACGCACGGCTGCGAGAACTCGCACCACTGCATGCGCGGGCCTGTCCAAAACAAAAGAGCATGCGCGGTTGTGCGACATCCTGCGCAACCGCGCACACACTGGTGAAAAACACAATTTTACGGGCTTTTCTTGGGCTTTTCGCGACGATTCACACACTTATAAAATGAAACCCTTGCCACAAAAAAGGGGGCCGCAATCACGCACAAAAATCCAGAGAACGAGAAAGAGAGCGGAAGAACGAAGACGAAGAGCGCATCTACTAGGGACGGAGCCGCAATTCCGATTTGATTCCTCTTCCCTTCTTCTTACTTTATTTTAGTATATTACTGATGTCGGAAAACATGAATTTGTTTTATCATTTTCCCTTTATGATCTAATTTCTTCAATCTAGAGGAAGACATAGCTTGGTCGAACCTTTATTTATGAATCATTGACTTATATATGTTAATTTCTTCTTGTTTATTTATAATTTCCGGATTTTATTACGTTCAATTACTTGATCAATAATTTAATTGTCATATTTATTTGAGATCTATCACTCGGGAGAGGAGATTTTGAATAGGGAAGAGGAAAATATATCGTTGTAGTTTATAGGGTTCGGAAGGCCGATAACTCCAACGAATCCATTAAAAGAATTATTGTGCGATTGACATTATTTATTATTTGATTTTTGATAATGATATTGAAATTGACTTTAGATAATTGATTTCTACGCACCACTTGAGAAAGAGAGTAGAAATAATTGAGAATTCTTGGGTAGCAAACGCGTCTAAATTAAAAATATTGATGTCAATGATAATTGAATATAGTGAAGACCAATTGAAATCGTACATCTAGATTCTTATTCTCCTGATTTTAAAACATTTGCGCGCTTTCATTAATTTTAGTTCGTAAATAATAACAAACAGTCTAGTGAATTTTCTAAATAAAGTCTGATTATAATAATTGTGGTACTTAATTTATAATTAAATTGTACTCCATGTGGGATCGACATTCGTGCTCTACCGAGTACTCCAACTGAAACGTCTGCTACTCGTTTTCTTAAAACGTGNTATCTTTAACATAACTTAAAATCATAAATAATAACTACTGCGGAAAACTAGCGTCGGTCCTCGGGTTATGTGCATCTTCAGTCCAGCAAAGTCAACCATCAAGACCTCCATTACATTTTTAACATAATCACCTGCATCATCAATCACACCTAGTAAGTCTAAAGACTCAACACACCATAATCTTGATAACAAATAATATATATACAGATCACACGCAACAGTGAAAAATACTTGTAATTAAAATATCGTTTTCAAGAAGATGCATAAACTTTAAACATAAACATTTCTATAACCTTTTCATAAACATTTTCATAAACATATTCATATGAACATGCATAACTTGAACATCAACCTTTTCTTTTTTATCATATATCTTTTTATTATGAGCATATATATTTTTCCTTTTCTTCATTTCATAACATAAATCCTTTCATCATGAGCATATGCATATTTCTTTTTTATTGAATTCAGATCGTTAATTGTGACTTTTCTTATCCTCAAAAAGTCGAGGGATCCATCTACAAATAACCACAGTACTGGACGGCAGGGACATCAGCAACACTTTCTCGTCAACTGAGCCTTGGCCTATCCTCATCGAAGGAAATACGATCGTCAGCCTCCCTCTGGGGCCTTTTCCCTCAAGATATCCTTATTCTTATCCTCATATCCTCATATCCTCAATAGTCACAATTACTTCACTTCCTTCAACGTTTCATATTTTCATCACTTTATAAAAATCATACATTTAGTAGCCTTTTCCTTTTAAAAACAAGTATGCAACATATCTTTTAACGTTATCGTTTTATCATAAAAATCCATAATCGTTTAAAATAATCTTTTAACATATTAAAATCCAATAACATTTTTACATCAAAACATTTAAAATAACATTTTGACATATTAAATCATAAACATTTAAAATAAACATTTTGACATAAAAATCCCTAAACATAAAAATTCCATAAACATTTGAAATAATCATTTTATCATATAAGATTCCATAAACATCCATAACCATTGAAAATAATCATATTAACACATAAAACAGTATTCGGGGCACTGCCATGATGTCTACTAATTTTTAGGCGCAAAATGACCGTTTTACCCATACACGTAAAATTACAAGTTTTTGACATTTTCTTAATTCCGTTGACTCTAACATGTCCTAAATAATTATTTAAGCTTACATGAATTTTCCTATATTTTTATTTAGTTTAAATCGAGGACTTTTAAATCGAGGACTTTTAAATTAATATTTAAATATAACGTATGAATGCGTTTTAATCCCGAATTAAACCGAACCTAGTTATAAAATTGCCAAATTAAAAAATTAGCCTTTTAATATTTATTTGAGCTTAAATAGAATTTTCCATAATTTTATTCGTGCGGCGATTAAATCTCGGATAAATCCAAAACTCATTATTTTGATCCCAAATTTTAAAAATAACATTTTTATTATTTATTCTACCCTTCTGAGCCATGAACCGCACCCGTGGACCCATGGTTTCAATTTTAGCCTTTTAATTTTTGAATTTGACACATTATCAAACTACTCGAGCCATCTCCCAATTTACTCGAGCCAAACCCGAGCCAACCCATCTAGGCACCCTCTTGGACCATTAGGACCCATTGGACCTGACCTAAGCTCCAAAACCGAACCTACAACCAAGCTACAGAAACAGCCCCAAAAACACCTCCTAGACACCCTTGAGCCAAAATCATTTTTCTTTGAGCCAAGCTCAAACCCTCTTGAGCCAACCTCAACCCAGACCCCCCTATGGACCTTATTGAACCCTTAGAACCTATGGACTCAACCCCAGCCCCTGAAACCAAAGACACAACATAAGCTGCAGCAACACGGGCGAGAAGAGCCACTTGACAAAGACCCTTGTTTTCTTACTCAGCCACCTAACCAACGAGCTAGCCCTTGAACCAGCCCCTCATGCACCCTCTCAGGACCCTAAGGACCTAACCTAGCCCACCCCAAATCCCCTGGCCAAGCCAACAAGCCCTGCACAAGCTGCTACAACCTGCGCGTGATTCCATGCTACTCTCGGGTGGGAGTCCTAGCTTGCTAGGACTCCTCCCCAGCCCTCTTGACTCGAGTCCTAGCGTGGCTAGGACTCTTTCCTTGACTCACCTAGACCCTGGCCGAGCCCTGACCCAAGCCAAGACCAAGCTGAGACCCTATGACCGAAACCGAGCCCTTCAAGACACAAATACACGTGATTGGATTTCCAGCTTCTGTTATTTGTTTTGTGCAACATTTTGGTGGATTTCTATGATTCTAAAACTTGTGTAAATCATCCTTGATCATAACCTAGCCATGACAACCCCTTTAGCAACCATATAAACATGTTTTGGGTAGAAAAATCAAGCTTTAAAAATCACTTTTGATGCATGAACAAAAATAAAACAAAGTGTCCCTTATTTTTCATGCAATTTGAAACATAAATGCATAATATGGTATGATGATGAGTAAAGGAAAAATATGGCATGCCTTTGCGTTTTAAACGCACGATTTTACGTTGACGAATCGAAGAACGACGGCACGAAGACAATGGCTTGATTTTTCCTAGCAAATATTGATGCTTTCCTTGTTGTTTTCCTTGGTGCCATGTAAAAGCTTGTGGGGGGAGAGTTTTGATTTGTTGGGAGAGTTTAAGAGAGTGGGGCGTGGGGTCGAATGGGGTTTAGGGTGGGCTTTTTGAATAATATATAGTTAATTACATTTTAATCAAGCTTAGGCCCATTAGGATGTTAATTAGGACCATTAGTGCTTACTTAAAATATTTAAAAATAATTTTGTTGGAATAAGTTTGTGAATTTATTATCCAGGTTGCCAAAACGTTCGTATTTTTGTTGAAAATTCAACACCGATAAAAATTACGTCCCGGCGTATAAAATCACCTCAAAACTCCTTATTTTAAAAAATAATAAAAATCATCAATCATATTTTAAATAATTAAAAATAATTATTTAGTAAAAACATTTTCTATTTTTCAACCCTCGGTCTCCATTCCTCGATCGCAACTCAAATAACCTTTAAAAATATATTTTAATACAGCCATGTAGAAAAATATATTTTAAACATGTCAATATGCACAAAATAATTAATTAATGCAATTATAACAATTACTTAAAATACAAGAGAATTTAATAGCTTGCATGCATGTGGTTCGCGTGGACCATTAAATTTTCGGGGCGTTACAAAAACTTGACACCATTCACTTGCGGGTAACATTTGCAACAATTTATCCTGGTCGAATATCTATCTTCAAGAATATTGAAGCTCCTCGCAATTGATCAAATAGATCTTCAATTCTTGGCAAGGTATACTTGTTCTTCACTGCCACCCTGTTCACCTCTTGGTAATCGATGCAGAGTCTCATACTCCCATCCTTCTTCTTGAATTTGATCCTTCATTTCCTTCATCTATGCTTGAGCTAAACAATACGGTTCCTTAGAATTTGGCACTGTACATTGCAACAACTCGATGGAGAATTCCACGTCTCTCTTAGGTGGGATGCCAACAACATCATCAGAGAATACGTCCGAAAAGTCCCTGACAACCTCTACATCCTCAATCGACTGACTGACAGTATCAGGCACGGGGATGACACTGGCAAGAAAGCCCTGGCAGCCTCTTTGCATAACCTTCCTTGAACAAATACAATAAATGATGTGTGGCATTTGTCTGCTCTTTACTGCCTCGAAGATGAATGATTTCCTGTTGGGTGGTCTGATAGACACTGACCTCTGCAGGAAATCAATCGAAAATCCATTCAGCGTTAACCAATCCATTCCCAAGATAATATCGAAATCAGGCATTGGCAACACAATAAGATCTGCTCGCACAATATCCTTCTGCAACCTAAGCTCCACGGCTTTCACCATGCTGGTAGACAACATCTGCTCGCCCGAAGGCACTATAACTCTAACTCACAATTCCATGACCTCTGGTAAAACTCTCAATCGTTTCACAAAGGATTCGGATATAAACGAGTGTGTAGCTCCGAAGTCTAGCAAAGCGTAGGTGACTACACCCGATATAAATATCCTGCCTGTGTGAACAATACCATCATATCCAATTAAAGACAAAATTCAAAAATTTCCTATCATTTAATCCCTCCAATTTTTGAATTATTGCAAAAACAGCCCCCTCATTTTCAAAATTTGGTAAAATAGCCCTATAATTTCTGAAAATTGCGGTACCGCACTTCAATTTTTTGAAATTCATAATTTATGCCCTATAGTTATCGGATTATTCATATTAAGCCCACAATGTCGAATTATAATTCCCTTGAGTTCCTAAAGTTTCCAAATTATACGATTGAATCCTTAAAGTGCTCTAATTAATTAGTATTCAGCCCCTAAGCTCTTGATTTCCTATAATTCAGGCTCGTAAGCTCTTGTTCGAAAATTCCTTCCTAAGTTGTGCAAAATTCGAGACATGCAATACTAAAGCATCAAGTCCAATACCCATCAAATTGACACTAGCATCCATACTTAGCAATTCAGGCAATAAAGCGACAAAAAATGCTGAATTTAGCAGGGTTACCTATGATAAGTGTAGTGTATGGCTCTGCCTGCTCAGCACGCATCACGTATGCTCGACCAGTTGCAGGTTGCTTCAGCTTTGGGCAATCACCAGCTTTGTGCCCATCTCCTCCACATTTAAATAATTTGTTGGTACCCCACATGCACTTGCCAAAGTACTGACGATTACATTCCTTGCATAACATCTTCTCATCAGCCTTCGGGGATATTACACTCTGTGGCTGCCTCTGTGGTTTATGTTGTCCCTGCCGTCTCGGTGGCCCCGAAAACCGCTTCTTACTCTGCTGTTGTTGTTGTTGTGGAGGGGGCCTCTTCCTCTGCATCTCCCACTCAATATCCTTCAGTGAATGCTCTGCTCTAAAGGCTCTCGTGACAGCATCCTTATAATTCGTCGGATCTCCCAGCAGCACATCCCAACAAACAGTAGACTTGAGACCATCCAGGAAGTGTCTAAATTTCTCAGCAGCATCATTGGCGATTAGGGCCACGAAGTGAAAACCCTTATTGAATTTCTTTACGAATTTAGCAACAGACATGTCTCCCTGCCGGGACTCATAAACTACTGCTTCATCCTGGACCTCACGTCAGGAGTGAAGTACTTCTCATAGAATATCCTCTTAAAGTCCTCCCAATTCAGGGTGTTCAGATTCACCCCTCGTTCACCACCCTCCCACCATAACGATGCATCATATTTCAACAGATAAATGGCGTATCGAACCTTGTCACCATCAGCCATATTAATATAGCGATAAATCACCTCCAGCGATCGATCCATCCCTCAGCCACGAATGGGTCAGTAGTGCCGGAAAAATCCTTTGGGTCCATCCTTCTAAACATCATATACACATCCCCATGTCGTCCCCAAATAGCATTGCCAGCATGCTGCTCTAATAATCAAGCCATCTCCTCTAGAACCCTTGTAGGAGCATCCGAGGTGCTCGAGGTGTCTCCTCACGTCTCTCCTCCTCCCCACTCATGGAAACTACACGTCTCGGAGGCATAATTGTACACACTGTCCAAGTCACGTAACCAACATGCATTTAATTTTGAAAACATCTAACCTCACGATTTCTATACCATAAAAAAATCCAAATTTTGCATGAAAAATTTAAAACGGTAAAAACTCACAGACTTGAGGTTCAGTAGACACAACTCTTACAAGATCCTTGTCTCTGATACCAACTGAAACATCCCTTACCTCTTACTTTAAATAAATAATACTAGAATTTTTTTATATCTTCGTAAATACCGAACCATACCAGAACATAAATCCATATTTTAAAAAATCGGAATTTGCGATAAAAATCCATAAATCGTCAATCATAAAAGCATACATCAATCATTCGAAATTCAGCATCTCAACTTTTAAAAAAGAAACATAGATCTCTCTTTAAAATAATCTTTAAAATCTTAATCAAAACTTTGATTGTCATAATATTGCGAAAAACGTAAGGTCTTCGGGACTATACAGCCTTTCTCGATCCACTCAAGCGTCTGAGCCTCCCTCAACATCATCCTCGCCTTCAATCATTCAAACCTAGTTAGTCTAATGACTAAGCACGTCCAAACCATACGTAACTAGTAATACATATTCAGGCACATGCATTCTTAAAAGAATACTTTTTAATAAAATAATTTGGCATAAAATCTCATAAACATATAAACATTTTCGTAACTCATTTAAGAACGTAATATCATAAAGCATTTCCTCATCATAAATCATTTTAGTGAAGTTTTATCCTTGAAAGTGACTATCATTTATCCTATATCATTTATCTTCTGTTCGATTGATCAATTTATAAACCATGCAGTACCTGGCGGCGGGGTGTCAGCAACTCTCGTCAGTGGGCCGTGGCTTAAAATAAAGTAAGTTCACCGCCCATTTTTAAGACAAATCCCCCACAAATCCTCTAAGTCACAGTCAATTCAAATCTTTCAAAATATTTTTCTTTTTTTTTATTTATAACATATCATATCCTCCAAAAATCGTAAAATAAGTATTTTCGGAAAAATCGCTCAACTGTAGTATTTTTTGTATAAATACCATAAATTCATCATAATCCTTTTAAAAATCATTTAACATATATTATGACACCCCCGGGACACAGCCAGGATATTTGAACTACCCAAGACGTAAAATAATCATATTACGCATGAAATCATAACTTACCCATATCAACTTTTTCCTACGTTCCTTGACCCAAGCCTATCCCGAACCATTATATAACCTTATTTTTTACTTCTAATAATTTTATTAAACCTAAACTCGAGCCCCTCGACTAATTTCACAATTTTCCTTAATCGATAAACAGTATTCCTGTATGTAGCCCGAATTGACTCGAAACTTAGTGACTTTGTTCCAAAACTCAAACCACGACTTACTAGACCCTAGTCCACCCTCATCAGCCACAGTCCCACAAAAGACCACGGTCAGGCCTCTTCCCTAAGCCCTAGCTGAAACACACGGTTTCCCCTCCTCCAAGGTGTCGCGGCCTAACCTTCCATGAGCCACCTTCGACCAGCCCCTATCTAGACCAACTTCAGCCCCTTAGACACCCTCCTATGACCATACTGGACTTCCCTTGCACCAGCCTCCTGCGCACAGCCACATGCGAAGCCATCTCTCTTCCTTTTCCCCAAACTGCGCGACCTAGGCCACAAACAAAGCCCTCAACGCTTTCCTATCGTTCTACCCTTGTTCCCATAGATCCTTGATCATGGATGGACAGCCCGCACGCAGTCCCTCCCTCGCAAGGGCCAAAACCGAAGCCTTCCATGCAAATAATCTTAATCGAGGCTCGGCATTTTTCCCTCTTGTTCCAGTCTTTTTCTAGCCTACTTAGGACTCCGTTTAGGACTTCTAAACATCATCTCCCTTCCTTTTAATGGCAGCGAGTCCCTTGGAATAATAATGCGACTGAAACATGCATTAAAACTTCAAAACTTTAAAAATAAATCTTTCAAACGTTAATAAAACTTGATCATCATGTTATTCATTCAAAATATCATAAACATGCATAATATGGTTTGAATGATGCAAAAAGAAAGGTTTAGAACGTGCCTTTGCGTTTAAAACGCTTGAAATACGATTATAGGTGCGGTGGAACGTCGGTGACAAACGAAGGACAATTTCTACCTTTTTTCTCGACAAAAACCCACGGAAAACCCACCTTAGGATGCCAGGTAGTCAAGTGATCGATGTTGGAAAGAAGAACGAGGAAGAAAATAGAAAAACGATGGAGAAAAAAATTGTGTGTGTGTGTGTTTCGGGTTGTGTGTGTAAGGTTTAGGGTTTAATTATTTTAAAAAAAAAAAAGGCTTCTTAATTACTCAATTAATGAGCTTAAGCAACCCTCGTTTTTAATTAATAAATTAAGCTAAATAAGATCAATAAAATCATTAGATCTCAAATTTAAAAGATTTAAAAATACTTATTTCCAAAAATCTCTTATAAATTACATAAATTCCTGGCTCTCATTATTTAATTTAAATTTGACCGTAAAAATACTAAAATTCTCAAATTATTTAAAATAAACATTTTTTTAACAATAGATAAAAAATTTGCTTTTAAATCTTTAACACATTAATCGTCTCCGGTCCTCCGTCCCTGGCCAACCGCCGATATTCGCATGAAAGTTTTAAAATTATGAAACCAAGCAAAATTATAAGATTAATCATTTAATCAATCAAAATATATCATTCATGCATCCAAAATCATTTAATTAAAGTAATTTAACAATTGAATAATTTTCATGTATGTAGTTTACGTAACCGGATTTTCGGAAGTTACATTTACTAAGGAAATTATATTTCCCGTTTACATCAGATGGTGATGAAAATGTCAAAATAGTGGGAGAAAATTCATAAAAATAAAAGTCCATATTTTATGTCTTATAAAATATTTCAAAATAGTTAGTAACGTTTATTCTGTTTACACTTCCGTATATTTACTTTGTCGTTGCGAAATCCTCCATCTGTTTTACTCGATCAAAACAAGATAACTGGACCAAATTACCTGGACTGACTGAGGAATTTAAAATTTGTTTTAAATTCTAAGAAAATAGCATATGTGCTCACAAAAGCGCCTCTGAAAACTGCTTCTGCCAATGTCTCTACTGAATAATTGGAAAGGCTGGAGAAATGGTGGAATTACAAGCTATGATCTTATGTTGGCTTCTAAGTCAAAATGATTTGAAAAGACGGTTTGAGGAAGCTGTAAATACTAATGAAATTTACGATCACCTACAAGATTTATATAGTGAACAAACATGTCCACCAAGGCATGACACTGTCAAGGATCTCATGGCATCACACCTGCGAGAAGGGACCTCGGTCCATAAGCATGATGTGAGGATGATTGGGCTCATCGAGAAACTAGTGGGCCTTGACCTTGTTATTCCAAATTAATTGTCCACAAACATTCTACTGCTATCATTACCTCCGTCATTTAATGGTTTATGGTAAACTTCAATATGAACAAGCAAGAGGACAGCCTTGAAGAGCTGGACAACATGCTTACTGGCTATGAAGCCACCATCAAAAGGGAAAATCAAGTTTTCATAGTGGGCTCTTCATCAGGGAGAAATAAAGGACCAAAAGCGAAGGGAAAGAAACGCTCTGCTCTTTCCAAAAAAAAAAAAACAAACCAAGAAAGAAGTAAGCTACAAACACTTATAAACGGCCCACAAAGCCCGATAAGGTAGAAGATGTTTGTTTTCACTACAAGAAGCTTAGACATTGGAAGTTTAATTGCAAGGAATATCTAGCACATAAGAGTTCTGGCAATTGTATGTTTTATATTGAAGTAAATGTTTCAATTAATTCAACTTATTGGATATTAGATATTAGATATTGGATGTTGATCTCATCTAAACAATGATTTGCAGGTGATGACAAGAAGTAGAAAGTTCAAGAATGATGAGACATTCCCAAGGATGGACAATGGAGGAAGAGTTGTTGCGGGGGCTGTATGAGACACTTATTTAATATTAAACAATAATTTTAAGTTACTTTTTAAGAGATGTTTTATATGTTCCTAACTTAGTTAAAAATATTGTTTCCATTTTTGTGCTTGATAAAGATGGATTTTCTTGTTTATTTGCTAAACTGCAATATTTACAAGAATGAGTGCTTAATTGGAACATGTGAGTTACAAAACAATCTCTATAACTTAAAAAGAAAATAAATTCCAATTAACGATGTCCAAGATATCAACAAAAAAAATAAATAAAACAAGATAAAGCAAATGGGAGAGGATATGTTTGACATTTCAGAGATTAGCTCTCTTATAAAATACGAGTCATGTATGAAAGAAAAGATGACTGAAGACCATTTCCTAGAGAAAGTGGAATATGCTCATAATCTATTGGATTTGATCCATACATATGTGTGTGGTCAACTAAGTGTTAGCACGAAATATGGTGAATCCTACTTCGTTACCTTTACTGATGACCTATCGAGGTATGGGTATATGTATTTAATGAAATATAAGTCTGAATCCTTCGAAAATTTTACAGAATTCAGAACTTAGGTAGGAAAACAATTAGGAAATATTATTAAAACATTTCTATATGATTGAGTTAAAGAATACTTAAATACTGAATTTCAAGACTACCTTAAAGAGAATGTGATTCTCTCACAGTAGACCACACGTACTACACCCCAGTTGAATGATGTGTCAGAACGACAATCAAACATTGATGGACATGATTCAATCTATGACGGGATTCACTGAATTGTCACCATCCCTTTAGGGATATGCGCCTGAAACTGCGGCAATGTTGTTAAACCAAGTTCATACAAAAGCAGGGGATAAAACTTTGTATGAGATATGGTAGAGAAAGCCACCCAAATATTATTTTTTAAGAATATGGGGATATCCTGGTCATATGAAGCTGGCAGTGGGAGAAAAATTGGATAGTAGAGCCAATTTGTGCTACTTTGTGGGATATTCAAAGAATTTCATTGGATATTATTTCTATGATCCCAATGAAACAAGGGTGTTGTTTCAAGGAACGTCGCCTTCTTAGAGAATGAGTTTCTATTAATAGAAAAGACGGAATGATAGAATTCAAAGAGATTTGGGAACCACTACCTTATGAAATAGTAGAACCCATACTCCAACAGTCAGTTGAAGAAACACAAGTTCCTAGGAGATCCAAAAGTGTCTCAAGACCATATGAGAGGATAAGCATACATCTTGAAGACGGCCAAGTTGAGCCCATACTTGGATGTGATCCAAGAAGCTTCAAAAAAATATTGTCGGATTCCGATTCATCAAATGGCTTAAAGCCATGTAATCCGAAATGGACTTTGTGTATTCGAACCAAGTATGGACCTTAGTTGATCTACATGACGGAATTGTTCTCATAGGTAGCAAATGGATTGACAAAAGGAAATTTGGGCCGATGGGAAGGTAAATAACCTTCAAAGCAATATTGGAGGCAAAATGATATAATCAAAGGCAAGGTATTGACTATGAGGAAACATTTTCTCCAGTCGCAATGTACAAGTCCATTAGGATATTGCCGGCCATAGCAGCATGGTATGACTATGAAATATTATAGATGGATGTTAAAACAGTGTTCCTCAATGGAAACATTAAGGAAAAGATTTACATGTTTCAACCTGAACAGGTTGAGGGCTGGTCACGTCGGTGTTTAGGCTGGAATCGATAAAGCACGGTTCGGCGCATTAGGTTTGTAGGAATTTCAAAATGCCGAAAAATCCAGCAGCATTTCATGGGTTGTTCAAAGGCTTAAGGGTCTGGTTTTGATGGGATAGTGGCTATTAGTGTGTGTTTTAGGTATGGTAAAAGTTTGGGAAAATTCAGTTAAGTTTCGGGTCGATTCGGTTAAAACCGGGACTCCGGTCCAAGTTTTAAAACGAATCAGTTAAGTTTTGAAATGGGCTCGATTTTACGTATGAGGAATGCTTGTGAATATGTTTTGGGATGTTTTAAGGAGTTTGGTAAACTTCTAGTCGAAATTTAGAGGTCCAGGGGTAAAACGGTCATTTTGGGTTCTCAGGGGCAAAATGGTCACTTTGCGCCCGGGGTGAGTTTTTAGTCCTGGCAGCGCCCAAAGCACAAATTTATCATGTTTTTAAATGTTTATGCATCATGTATATGATTTTTACGTAATGATGAAAAATACGGTGCATGCTTGGTTTTAAAGAAAATTTACGTATATGCATTTTTTTCAAGTGATGAATATGATGACACGTTTTGAAGTATGTAAGTTGGTTGTGACTAACACGATTATATGAGATATTATGAGCTGAGGCCAAGGCTTAGTGGACGGGTAATGTTGTCGCTGATGTCCCCGCCGTCGGGTACCGCGGTTATATTAGATGGATCTATCGAATAGAACTAATACGAAAGTCACAACTAATGAACTGAATTCAATTTAAAAAAATGTATACATATACGATGATATGATGAGACATGTTTTGATACGTTATGATTTTATATGACAAATTTACGTTTATGTTTTCAAGTTAATGAAATGTATGTTGATTACAGTATTTTTCACTGCTATGTGCTATGTATATGTATTTGCTATTAACGGTACCGGTGTGTTGAGTCTTTAGACTCACTAGCCGTTTGTGATGCATGTGGGCATTTGGATGAGGAGACTGGAGGTGCCGAACTCTGAGTAGGCAGGGCTGGATGTGCACACACGACCCGAGGACCACACTGGAAAAGCACATCACGTTTTTATGAGCTTTGAGTAGACATGATCAGTTTTATACGTTATTATGTTATGATGTTTTTCAGTATTTTACTTGTTTTCAATTTTTTTCATGCATGGTTAAGGTCCGAAATGGCATTAAACTACAGTATTTTATTTGTCGATTGTTTACGATTATTTTTAAATGGCTTATTTTTAGTATGGTTGCATGCATGAAAACTATTTGATATTTCGAAAAAATGAGCTTGACTAAAAAAAATAAAAAAAAATTAGCAGCATTTTAAATCAGTAGACATTTCAATATCTACTCGACGTGATATTGCATTTGAACTAAGTATTTCACGCAGATATCAGTCGAATCCCGGTCTATTGTATTGAAAAACCGTGAAGGACATTCTTAAGTACTAAAGAAGAGTAGATAATTAAAATTGGAAGGAAATACTGATTCTAGCTTCCAATCAGATGTGGATGATTGGAAATCAACATCTGGATTTGTATTCAAGCTCAATGGTGATGCTGTCTCTTGAAGGAGTTACAAGTAAGACACCACAGCGGATTCAACCACTGAGGTCGAATACATAGCTGCATTAGCTGCACCAAAAGAGGTTGTTTTGATGAGAAATTTCGTTCAAGAGTTGAATGTCATTCCTCAAACAGTTAATTTTGTCCCTGACGCCCCTGCCAAGGTCATTTTTTGATAAGCATCGTGAAGAAATGAGTCTGAAATCTATGAATACTTGGCTATAGGGAAACTGAGAGATTGTCAGAGTAGGTGCACAGCGAGCTAACTTGTAGCTTTGGATTTATTGACTCTTACTTAAAAAAATCTTTATTTTAATAATGTTTTACGGTTTTATCTAATTTTGACATTTATTTTATTTGTATACACATTCAAGCTGCATAGAAAAAATCCTTGAATATACAAGAGGTACCATGAGGTTTGTCTCGTAAAGTATGATCATAAAACTCAATAAGAAGTGTACCGTATAATTTAATATGTTCCTAATTGAATTAGCCGTTTAAAATAAAGATAAAGGTCGCTTGAGCTTGAGATTAACATCAGTGATGTTAATGTCATGTTTCATTGGTAAAGACATGGAGATGTTTGTTCATACATATGAGTTATCATTTAATGATGTACTCAACAACCCTCCCTAGAACTTTCCAAATGGTTATCAGTTATCGAGGGAAAAAGTCTACAGTTATAGTTATACAACATTAGTCCTTTTATCTGATACGACATGGAGCCGCTGTGTACTAACACTGCACTTTGACTCGTTTATCGACTCCATTGAGGGTCATCAGGTAGCGAGGTTGGGTATAGTTTCAAAATATGTAGGAGCAAATGCATTGTATTCGGGGATTCACCGTTTGCCAACGGATGAAGATATTCTATGTGATCTGATGAGTTAATAATGCAAGGAGTCTCTGGCTAGAGCAAAAAATGTGCTTTAAAGAAATGTGTTTTCCTAGGCACACATATCATGTTACAGTTATTACCATATCATTGTTATCGAATTTTTTTGCAACTCTCTATATATCAATGGTTGGAGAGTTGAAGAGGTCGTACAATACTCTAATCTTAATTTAAGGTTCTTGCAGGCACTATCAGCGATACCTAGGGATCATTGGCGATGCTACTAGATGCTCTTACCTTGATCCAATTGGTGCATTCAGACTTGAGTTTTGACATTCTTGATCAATGGGTTAATGAAAAGAATATGGTAATTAGGGTAAGCTCGAATAAGAATAAATGTTATTTTGAATCACCTTATAGTTGTAAACCAAAGACTAGATGTATCATTGAACCATTGAGGGTCACACAAATATTGGATTTTGTGTTCCCGTTTAGATAGTCAAATTTAAGGAGTTGAATTTGACGACTGCAGTTTCATGGAGATCAAACAGATTTCTTATAAATGAGTTTATAAGTGGATTCCATGTAATGGAAGTTGTGGAAGATAACTTGATTGCAAATTAAGTGAGGAGAGTTGAACTGTCTGTTTTGTTAAAAGAATTCACTAAACCGACAGCTGCCAAAAATGGATAACTTGAAAAAAATTTCGAAAATTCCAATTTTCGTTATGTGAACAACATTTGTACTTTCGATAAAATCGACGTAGTCTGATCGTCCATCAAAGTTATAATAAGTTCACAATTATTTATTTAGTAAATTTAGAATCTACTGATTAAATAATAATGTTAGTTTTGGAATCAGAATTCCGGAGTTTGACAAAATAAGTGTTTAAAGATTGCCCAAACTGATGGACTCAACTGAACGCAACGTAACTGAAGTTACCTGAACTAATTATTAATGCGCTAAAAATCAAAGGCAACTGAACTGATAAAAGCTAACTGAAACTGTGTAGTTAACTGGACGACAGACAGTTCATTTAATCGGCTATAGAGTCAACTGATAAATCAGCTTGACACGTCATCAGTTATGAACGTAGCTAACAACCGACCGTTTGTACAAAAGCAGCCTGTAACTTGTAGTGGGAATGCCGCATATCAGAATGCAAAAGTGTACGATTGTCAGAAGAATGATTACGTGTCTACTCAGGACAAATCAACATATATAATTATTTGAATGCATTCAATATTACCATTGGGAAGCAAAACCTATAAATAGCCGATAAGATCAGCTGTGAAAAAGTTACAGAAGTTACACAAGTTACCGAAGTTATTCATCTTGAGTTAAAAGCTTTCAAATATCAGTTAAAAAAGCTCACAGTTTATCAGATATATTTATAACATTCAGGATATATTGTGAGCACTAGCACAAGCACTTACTGTCATTATATTCGATTTTTTTAGATCAGTTGTGCTTAGGAAAACACATCAGTTGCGTACTGATAAAAGTTGTAAAGATACTAAGAGTTTCAGTTTGACAGTGTTAAGTCCAAACTGAAGTGGGTTATTACAGTTGCTGTAATTAATCAAAGTCTTTTAGTGAATATCATATCTTTGTGATAGAAAGGGCGACGTAGGAGCATTTGAAGTCTCCGAACATCCACAAATCTTTGTGTTCTTTATTTTCAAATATTCAATTTGTCTTTCAGTTTGTTTCCGTACTTTAAAGTTAACTGATCGATATTGACAACAAAATTATTGAATTCATTTTATCACCAAACTCATTCACTCCTTTGAAAAGACTCGAAAATTTCAAAGTGTTTATTCAACTCCCCTTTCTAAACACTTTCACTCACCCAACCGATCCTAATAGTTAGTAGTGGTGACTACTATATATGCAAGATTTCCATGGAATATTCTAGAAGAGTCTAGAATTAATTACTGAATTATTAGTTATTAAGAAATCAAATAAGAGTTATTTTATTTTATATATGTTTGTGTATATATATATCATACATTATCGAGAGTTGACTTGGCATGATATATATTACATGAGAATTTGAAGTAATGAATATGAAGGAATCTTAATAGCATTGGGCTAGTGTATTTTTATTAATATGTTATCAAATGTTGATAATATGTATCATAATCATACGAAAAAATCTCCTCCTACACACAGCAAATTTCGGTCAAATTCAATTTTTGAAGAAAAAATTTGGCCAACCTCTTCCACTGTGCTACCTCAATATCATCGGATTTTTAAAATTCCGGTGAATCAGCCTCAGCACAAATTTGTGTAGACTGCACCAGCAGTCTACACGAGGAAGAAAAGCCTCTGATCTTGGACTTGGTTAGACGATTAAAGGAGGAGGAAGATCTGTTCGTATAGATTTACAAGAATGACCAACTCCGCTAATCTCAGACTGGTTTCGTGTCCAGTATTAAATATGTAAATGTAATCAGATCTAAACATCTTATAAATGTTTTAAATCATATGATACCCAAAAAGGTTTTGAGACTTCCATGCACCTTGGATGCAAGAAAGAGATACTCCAACGTAGTGATAGTGGGATTCAACAAAAGAATGGAGCACAAGTGGATGGATAAGGGAGTGCAGGATCTGGGACTGGAACTTTGAACCATCTTGCAAAACAAGAGGGTTCTAGCAGTAAATCACGTGATGGTGTTGATAAGAATAACATGATGGAGTCAGTAGTAAGAGCGACGGGAAGTTATCTTCTATTGAAAAAGTGAGGTCCAAAGATGTTGAAGTAATGATTGACCAGAAGATGACATCGGAGGAAAGCGGTCTAAAGAATTATGATGATATAGTGTTGCCATTGGATGAAAAGATGGATCTCGAGGAGAAGGGTGAATCTTTGAAGAAAAATGATGCATCAACAAAGGTTGAGGATGTTAGAATTGGAGACGAGAAGAAAATTTCAGTTGCAAACGATGTTGTCAAGTACGGATGAACTAAGGAAGCTGTTAAGTAATGCTGTAGATGATAACGACTTGAGTTAGGATATTGAAGAGGATGATGAACCAGCGAAAGCTTAATTGCAAAACCTTATACTTTGTTAATTCAAGAAATAGCTGTGGGGTTTGGAAAGTGGAGAGACATATAAAAACCCTATGTAATGCCCATGGTATATCAAATGGCCTAATTCTTTTGGTTGTGTGTGCTTCATACCTTCTCAGTCAACCCCACAAGATCAAAAACCTTTGGACAATTGGATCTACATGAGAATATTTTCATAAGGGTAGCTATTTCCATAGGGTAGCTAGAACTCAATCGTGTCTAGTACATCTTGAGAAAGTAAACATATCAAACTGATGCAATTTTCCATTCTTTTTGTCTTGATGTTAATTGGTCTCTCTGCTGCTTGATGAAGGATTGTTTTCCTCCTCACTTGTATTTTATGTGGCTCATGGTTCTATTATATTGGTCGTACCTTGTATCCTAAAGCCTTAGTTCTAACTGTTAATCGTATGCGAAGTTTGCTTATTCCAAGCTCTCAATTTGTGAAAGTAGCAAAAAATCAGATGCGGCAAGACATGTTTAAAACTTGTGTTTTTTAGAGTGGTTTCACCAAGAATCACACAATTTGAAAAGATTAGTTTTGTAATACACATCAGTTGGAAAAATTCTTCTTCCTGAACATAAGAGTATACCATACTCTAAAAGTAACTCGATCTGAAAACAAGAGTCGATACAAAGCCTTCAACAGGACTAAATCACACTCAATTTAACCTCAAAATCAACCATTTCTGGAGACTACATAAATTCAGTGAATGTGTAAAGGCCAACACTAAAAACCTGGCAGATTAAAAAAAAAGGAGAAAATGCACAACTTTAATCAGCATTGGGAACTTCTTTGGACATGAGAGCGTCACCGAAATTACTTGGAAATCACAAGTATAAATATTATGAATTGTAGAGCCCTGAATCAGAATTAATCTTCTTCACGTGTTTCAACCGAGGAATGCAGTGAAAGAAACCGTCCTCTTTGAGCACGTGGAGGAAGATGCTTTGCAGGTTTTCGTGAGCCAACAGTCCAGGGCAAGAACACCCCAGTGCCACCACCCGGAACCCTTTTAGGACTCACAACCATAGGACGCACAGGGGCTAACATCACCAAAGGGGAGTGCAGGAGACTCCATTTTGGGATCATACTCACTGGTTCGTAGCCAGTGACTATAGTGTTTGGATTTGGAGCACCAGGTTGCCATAAAGTCATGGCTTTACTCAAAGGGCTTTCTGCAGGTGTGTTGTTTTGGGTCTCGGTTCGAACTCTGAAGAAACTGATGGTCACCCTCTTGTTAAGCGATGCGCACATAACATGCCTTGCTGTGTCTGAGCTGTTCCCTCTCATGACTAGAAGAGACCTGCATAAAATGTTTGGAATTAAACACCACACTATCCATAAAATCGGGAGGGGGTTAAGATGATTAAGTTCAACACACACCCTTCCTTCAGAGAAAGCATGAGTAGCCCTCTATAATTTCCTTCACCGTTGTTCACTAGCGTGCGGCCGAATGCCATTGTTGATTCGGAGAGGAGGAGTGTAGAAAGAGGCTGGTCCAAATGAGGCGGTTTAAGAAAAGGCTGGGAATATTCACCCTAATACCAAAAGAACTTGTTAATACTGTACACAAGGAATAGAACTAGAGAATAGACAAATGATACGAATTTGAAGTACATATACCTCATCAAAGAAGTTAATGATGCAGCTGTTTGGCTTCCTGTGTTCTGGAATCAAATGCCATTGAATCAAGTGCTCAACCACACCTTGGAGAAGAGCTGGGATTGGCTCGACATAATCTGTTAACATAATTAAAAGAAAGAAATATCAAAATTTCTTGCAGGTAATCGCTGTTGCAAAGGAAAAAGAATAAATCAGTATAGCAAAACAAACTACGCTCTAACTACTTACTCTTTTGTGTTGTTGAATCATTGTTTATCTTCCCGAAAATGGGAATGCCTAGCTGAATCAACTCCCTCTTGTTTCCTTTCACTTGTTTATTGTAGAGAATAAAGGTCTCATCTGAAAACATATTCAGCATTGGATCAGAGCTTCGCTGTAGTAGAATCAAGTCCAAAGGATCAAATTGTGCATAAGACTCATCGCAACATATCGAACGAAAAAAAAAGCACCAGAAAATCAGTTGGTAAATTTGAGAACATATTGGTGTTCTGGGTGGGTTGAATATGTTTTTAATCAGTATGCCATACTTCGTCGTTGGCAAAATAGTTTTAGCAGCAAATCTTATATTTAATCTCAAGCAAAATGAATCCCCAAACCTGCTCAAACCTGGTTACAACCTCAAAACTTCTGGTCCAAAACGAAACAACTAGTTTAACTATATAATCATCACGGATCACAGGATCCACCTGACAGTTCACCATTCTGACCAGCGACTCGAAGTTCATTCACGAAGTCATTCAATTTAGAGAGCTCGACATCAGTGAACAAGCCTTCATACAACTTAAGACCTCTAACAACATTCACCTGCATTACAATTTACAGCCAACAATAAGTTATATGAACGGACATTCATAATGAAATTGAATCTTATCAGCACAAGAAAACTAAAAGATTAATAAAGAGACGGACTCACCATATGCCCTTTAACCGGCTCCTTAGCGATGAAACCTTTCGTCATCTTGATCTGGACACGACGTGCATCACACTCTTCATGGTTGGAACATATATCAACATGTTCAAGAGATGGCTGCACTTCATGAGATCCTGTGATGCATCATAAGAAATACCGAATTTTGAAATCATCCCAGAACAGAACTAAGAGGAATAAAAGCATTAAATGAATGAATACGACCTTCTTGCACAATAACCACTGCAATGAAAGAATACATTCAATGAAAAGTCATCGTAAAAGGTTTTTTCAGAAAAAAAAATTCATTACAAAAGGCAAGCCAAGCCAAAAAACTGTCATCTGAAGGACCTATTCTCTCTCTTGGGATCAACAATCTATGTGCACCAAAACTTCACATTATCCAAAACCTCTGCCTCCCAATGTTTCTTTTGTCTACAGTTTCAAAGTTTTGAATTCAAGAACTTTTCACTATATGAAGTTATCTCCTAAAAAGTCATCTTGTAGTCTAGAATCATTTCACTTCCACTACCGTACTGAACATTCTCAACTTTTGATAATAAAAACAGCTGCCCGTAAGGTTGTTTTTCCAAGATTTTTAAGTCTCGATAGGTGTGGGGAAAACGAATAGTGAGAGCTACCGTGATAATAATTAGCTGTAACCAAGAAGCCCACTAACAGACCATGACAAAAACGAAAAAGCATCATCTGTGCACCATTCATAGAGCATAGTTGAATAGTACCTAAATGCTGCACTTAGCCTTATCGGACCAAGAATCTCGATCAAAAGGGCCTTCTATATTACACTTGTTGGTTCACTCGAAGAGTTTTTTCATATATTGTAGAAAAGCTCCCTTTTTCTTTTTTTCCCAAAAGGTGAATGTCTCACAATCATCAAGGAATAGTTTAAAAATTCTGTGCTTAACAGAAAAAAGATTATTTTTAAAATTGAAATCCACGTGGAGATTTTGGCCAAATTCTCTCACCGAGCGAAGTCGGTAAAGTCAAACGAGTTGGAAACTCCGAATTGCCTGTGGAAACAACAAGAAGAACCCATTTCGGATTCGAATATACCAATAACAAAGTGGACCAGTGGGCCAATCGCAGCCAAGAAAAGCCAACTGAAGGCAGCCACCCCCCCTCCAATAAAAGATCCGACGGTCCAGACCAACAGCCGCCCACCAGAAGAATTTTTAATTGAAATGCTTTCTAGACCCATTGTCGCCACAGATCAATGAGCTTGCTCCATTAATGGCGTCCCAGATTCAAAGTTTATAATTAAAAAAATTAAATGGTTTTCTTGAGAATTTTGTTTTCTTACAACTTAATTAAGGACTCGGATTTCTTGCGGTTCCAGAAACTAACTTTTTCTTTGCACGTCTCGATTTTCTCAAATCTCCCATAAAATACTCGGAAATTATATAATTTTACAATAAATAATGAAATGATAGACGTTCAAATTTAATATCACATTTCCAAGGCGTGATTTCAGCAATGTGTATTCTTGAAATCTTTTGAATTTGAAAAAATAAAGTTTTTAATCAGAATATGAATTAAACGGAAAGACCTTCTAACTATTAAAGGTTAATAGAACGGATTTCCTTAAGTGATGTGATTTTTCATATTAAATATTCTGGAGTATTCAGGAAAGTCTGCTGCTTGGCAGTAACAAAAATTATGATTCAATAACCAATCAATCATTTTTCCAAGGAAAACAACGTTAAATAAAAAAGAATAATCTTGATCCTCATTGTAATAGTTTTGATTTGCGATGAACAGATGGAGGCTCGATGGACTTACCTGTATCGGTGATCTCACTTTCAGGCGAATCATCTCTCTCGGAATCCTCACGCGCCGCTTCACCGCCGGCATTCTCAATGACGTCCGACGACTCAACCGCCGGGCTTTCTTGGTTCTTCATTTTCTCATCAGAAGATTCTGTACACGCGACGTTCCTCTCCTCTATCTTCTTCGCGGCCACTTTCTTGAGCTCCATCGGGATATCCGCGATGGAGAAATACTTCTGCCTGTGGAGGATCGGGATCCAGTTCATCCTCCGCCTGTGTATAGCCGTGAAAACCGACTGGTACTCGGCCGCTCCGCCGCTCTCCAGCTGCGTCAGGTGGCTGCAGAGCGCGTCGATGATAGCATTCGCCGCCGCAAACTCCCCACGGAACCACGAGATGATAGCATCCTTGGCAAACGTCTCCGACACGGTGGTCATCATCACCCCTGGAGGCGGCGGCTGGGGCTGCTGCACAACCGCGGGCGCCATCAATGGATTCACCTGAATACGATCACCCTGAGCTAAAACGCCGGCCGCCGGCGGCATCTGGATGTAGCGTAAATTGTCCGACTGAGGCGGGTGAATCAGTCTCAAAAAGTTTTCAGTGAATACCGTGATTTGGGATTGTCACTGTGAAATAGTTGGTTACATCTATGTGCCTAAATCTCGGTAAAACTTTGTGGAATTACAGGAAATTGTTGGAAAAGCAAAATGATATTGTTGAAATCTAGAGAGCGAAAAAAATCGTTGGAGGTGTGAAAGGATTTATGTGTGTGTGGAATAGTCCGTACCAGGTGGGGAACACACGATGACATGTCCGAAGTTGAGACGACGTGTCAATGTTTAAGGAGCTGATCTTCCTGCCTGAATGTAATTTCTATGTCCACGTCATATGTCTTACATTGCTTGTACATATTCTTTTTTATTATGTCTTATGTGAATTACTAAATGGCTATCGTTCTCATTATTAGTCAAGAATTTAGGAAGTAAATAAATGAAAGTAAAAACTTGTGTGATACGATCTCACGGGTCGTAATTTGTGAGACGAATCTCTTATTTGGATTATCAATGAAAAAATATTATTTTTTATACTAAAAGTATTACTTTTTATTGTGAATATCGGTAGGTTAACCCGTCTCACAGATAAAGATTCGTAAGATCGTCTCACAAAAAACCTACTCATAAATGAATATTTTTTATAATTAGTAGTATTTTCACATGAGTATTTGTGACCAAGCAAATTTAGCGTGGGAAAAATAATAAAACCGTTGGGAATATGTTTGGTACAAAATTCATAGGAGGAGATTATGATGATTGCGAAATAACGTAATAAGGCTGATATTTTAGATGTGTTAATAACAATGTATTCAAAGAATTGACTTTTGATGATTCGGGCCCAAACCCGAAGCAGGCCACTGGGGTATTATTAGAGACTGGGTCCCATTTTTTGGATGAGGCGCATCGCACATGCTGCAGACGATTCCTTTTACCACCAAACGTGGCGCAGGTTAACGCACATAGCCACTTGTTATTTTACTCACTTTTTGTCTCTATAGTATAAATATATATATATATTTAACAGTCAATCGATGAAACTTTACTTAGTCAATTTTTTTATATATAATTTGAAATTTTTAAAACCTCTTTATAGGAAAAAAAATTATGTATATATATATATATATATGTAATTTTTGAACTTTTGATTTGTGATGGTTCTAGATATCAATTGATTTGTTTAATCAACAAAAGGATTTTGATTCTATATAGTTATTACGAGTAATGTTTTCAAAATTGGGTTGAACATATCGTTTCGATCAAAAACCGATCACGGCTCAGTACGAACATCGTCTAATAATCGTTTTTACAATCAAATGGGTTAAGAACCGTTTAGATCAGCAATAAACCAGTTAAAAATCGGTCCGATCGGTTCATTCTTTTTAAATTTTTTGTTTATAATTTGATTAATTTCTTATTTTTTTAAAAAAAATCTTATATTTTAAATTTATATATATAATTTGGATTTTGAATGTTGATAAAAATATTATTTTAACAGTCTTAGAGTTTATTTTCATTTATTATTTGTCTAAAAAATGTAGATATTATTTTATTTGATTATATGTATTTTGTTTAGATTTTAAATTTTGATAAATATATTTTTTATTATTATTTATATATACATTTAATATCAATAGAATTTAAAATATATTACTTGCTATATTATATTATTTTTTATTTTATATAACAATTTTTCGGTCGGATCAGTTGAACTGTTTCTTTGGTAGACATGTTCGATTATCGATTCAGTTATGAAAACATTAATTATAAATATACTGTCATGGTGCATAGAGATTGTGTTATTTGAAATCACAAAATCCATTATTTCAAAATTTTCATATTTCAATGTGATAGTGATCATAAAGAATTTTTTAATTTCGTTACATGTAAATACGACATGAAACATATATGGATAAGAGAAGTACTATTTGTATTCGGATTATTCACTTTTATTTTTTTATCGACCGATCCGTATCGAAATAATCATAGTATTTTATTTTTAGAAATATTATATTTTTAAAATTTGTATATTGTTATGAAAAAGTAAAAATTTACGGTAAAAAGTAAAAATCTCGAACTCTCAAAATTATCACACTACACACTTTATAATATTTTTCTCTCAACTCAATTATGATTTTCTTCACAAATGAGATATCTATTTATAGAATTTCTTTACAAATAATCCAAAAATAAATTTATCATTACATACATCATCACACACTAATTTTCAATATTTACAACTCTTATTTTCAACATTCAAATATTCAACTATTATTTTTCAACATTCAAAACATATTTTTCAACACTCCCCCTTATGATGATGATCATGATACATTGATTGTCTTCATTATGTTTTTTATACTGCATCGTTAAAAACCTTACTAGGAAAAACCCATTGGGATAAAAACTAAAGTAAGGGAAAAGGAGTGCAGTCATGTAAACTCCCCCTCATGTTGACACGAATAATTCTTCACAAATTTCGTAGATTGCGCATTCCAATATTATATATGTGCTTTCTGAATATTGTCGTAGGAAGTACCTTTGTGAATAGATCTGATGAGTTTTCACTTGATTGAATGTGAAGAACATCAATATATTTATTCTTCTCAAACTCCTTGCTGAATGCGAAGAATTTAGGAGAAATATGTTTAGTTCTGTCGTTTTTTATGTATCCTTCTTTTATTTGAGCAACACATGCAGCATTATCTTCATATAGTATCACAGGCTTCTCGTCGAATGATAATTCACATGAGATTTGGATATATTGGGTCATTGATTTTAACCATACACATTCACGACTTGCTTCATGTAGTACAATAATCTCAGCATGATTTGATGAAGTTGTTACGAGTGCTTGTTTCTGCGAACACTAAGAAATTGCAGTGCCTCCACGAGTAAATACATATCCAGTTTTGGAACGTGCCTTGTGTGGATTAGATAAGTATACAGCATCAGCATAACCAATTATACTTAGATTAGCATCTTTTGAATACAAAAGTCCAAAATCTGCTGTTCTTCGTAGATAACGGAATATATGTTTAATTCCGTTCCGGTGTTTCTTTGTTGGATATGTGTTAAATCTTGCCAATAAATTTATGGCAAAAGATATATCTGGCTTTGTACAATTTGTAAGATACATAAAGACAACTATAGCACTTAGATATGGTACTTCTGAATCAAGAATAATTTCATCATCTTCACATGGACGGAATGGATCCTTTTCTATGTTTAATGATCTAACAACCATTGGAGTACATAAAGGATTTGATTTATCCATATTAAAACGTTTAAGGATCTTTTTCGTATAATTTTTCTGGTGAACAAATATTCCACATTCTTTTTATTTAATTTGTAAACTCAGACAATACTTGGTTTTTCCAAGATCCTTCATTTCAAATTCTTCCTTTAAGTATGACACAACTTCTTGAATTTCTTTTTTCGTTCCAATGATGTTTAAATCATCAACATATACAGTAATAATTACGCATCCGGATGTTGTTTTCTTAATGAAAACACAAGGGCATATTGAATTATTAACATATCTCTTTTTCATCAAGTGATCACTTAGTCGATTATACCACATTCGGTCGGATTGCTTTAACCCATATAATGATCTTTGTAATTCACATAATAACATTCTCTGGGTTTTGAACTTTGTGCTTCAGGCATTTAAATCATTCAGGGATTTTCATATGTATATTACTATCAAGTGATCCATATAAGTAAGCTGTAACAACATCCATAAGACGCATTTCTAAATTCTCAGATACCGCCAAGCTAATCAAATACCGAAACGTAATTGCATCCATCACGGAAGAATACGTTTCTTCATAATCAATTCCAGGCCTTTGAGAAAAACCTTGTGCAACAAGTCGAGCTTTATATCTTACTATTTCATTTTTCTCATTTCGCTTTCGAATAAAAACTCATTCGTACCCAACAGGTTTTACACCTTCAGATGTAAGGACTATAGGTCCAAAAACATTACGTTTATTTAGCGAATCCAATTCAACCTGGATGGTGTTTTTCCATTTTATCCAATCCTTCCGATTTTTACATTCACCAAAAGATTTTTGTTTATGATCTTCATTATCATTTATGATGTCAATTGCCACATTATACGAAAATATATCATCGATTTCTTCTATATCTTTTCGGTTCCATATTTTTCCAGTATTAATATAATTGATAGAGATTTCACGATTCTCGTCAGTTTGTGGTTCTGACAGAACGTTTTCATCATCATTTGTTTCTTCAGGAACATCATTCTCTNTAAAAAAAAAAGTTAATAATTGTAGACAGTAACTTTAGCAGACATATTTTTTCCCAAAGTTAACCATTATGGATAAACATATAAAAAATATTTATTTAATTAAAATATACATAAATGAATAAATAATGATTTCATCTTTATATCATTATATCTTTAAGTCATTAATTGACATAATTCGACAGCTAATCTTGAGAGAAATTTCTTTAACTGTATATTTTCTAAAGGAATACATAAAAAATATAGGAATCTAATAGGAAAGTGTAAAAGTAAAGAACAATATACAATAAAAAAATGACTAAATTATTATACAGAATCATAGAAAATAAATTACACATAATTTGATTTATTTTTTCATTTCATTTTTAAAATTTACATTTTTTGTCACTTGGTACCCTAGAAAAAGGTCGGGTCATCCTTGGATTTGGACATAGGAAGGATAAGTCAATTGATCGTGGACTTTGTCTAACGATAATCAAAGAGTTTGTTCTCCTCCACACACTCAAATCGTGCTAAAGCCCAGTAGTGGGTCACGTCCGCACATCGTGATCATTACCCGAGCATTTCGGAGTTGTCACGCATTCTGGTATCCTATAAATACCTCCATCGGAGGTAAAAAAAAAAAAAAGAAAGGGAGTTCACTTTTATTCTCATATGCAATTACTTTATATTCACTTAAAAACATTTTCTTTGCATGAATACTTGAATGATTTGAGTGTCAGAATGACATTTTTCAAGTGTGCACACCATCTAGCTCGAGTTTTGTAACACCCAAAAAATCAATCCACGTAAACTGCATGTATGCAAATTATTTGAATTGATTAATTGTTTTATTTAATTGATTTTAAATGCTTACTTAATGCATATTAAATGATTAAAGATATGGTTGCATGATTAAATAATTATATGGCATGATTTCGTGAAATTGAAGGATTTTACCCGAATATTCGATAATAGGCTAGGGAAAAGAGACCGGTGACGATCAAGACAAGAATAACTATTTTTTCCTAAATATTTTCAACGCTTCCTAATATGATTAAAAATGATTAAAATTGTCTAAAAATGATAGAGTTCGAATTATTTTACGAGACAAACTCGATTTTATCCGGGAAGCCGATTTTGGGCAAACAAGGGACTTTCAAAATATTAAATGCATTATTTTTGAAAATTAAATTTTTGTAAATTTTTATTTATCAATTAAATAAGAGTTATTGAGCTCAATTTAACTAAATTGATTAGGCCCAATTGCTCCTATATTTGAAAGCCCAAAACCCAAGCCCATTAACATGTAAATTAAAATTTATAAAAAATGATTCCTAGGTCTTTTTGACACCTATTCAACCGAATCACACACACTAGCACACACCTAAATTTTGAAAATTCGGAAGAGAAGAAAAGCTAGGGTTCTTCGTCGCCCGTTCGTCTATCTTCACACCCTCGCCAAAGATTGAATATTCGAGCGTTTTAAACGCAAAGACATGTTTTCTAAACCCTTTGACGCATCATTCACACTATTATATGCATGTTTTATGTATTTTTGCATGAAAAATATTGGTGTTCGAATTGTTTATCGTTTCGATAATTAATTTCCAAGTTTTAAAGATTTTTACATGCATATGAACGTGTTATGATTTTCAACGAGAACGCTGCCAACATAGGATGTTTATGGGACAAAACAAGGGCATCTCAATGGGGAAACGAGGGCTAGACGGTAAACAAGAGGGCCGCACTTGGTTAGCTAGATGACGCTAGAGTTCGAGGGGTTTCCATGGGTCTTACGGGCTCGGGTAAAGGGAGGCAACACATGGGGCTTGGGACAGGGTCAGTGCGGGGCTTGGTAGGGAGACTAGGAAGGGACCGCGAAGGGCTGGACGTGGCAGCAGCCAAGGAGAAGAGTACACATGTACAAGGACTCCCCATGCATGGTCGCAGCTGGTGTGTCTTCGAAAAAAAGGGTGTGGCTCGATTGGGGCTGGCTGGAATGGTTCAATAGGGTCTAGAGGGTGGTACAGGGTTGGCTATGGTTAGATGGAGGCGGTGGTTAAGTGAGCACAAGAGTCCTAGCTCGAGTAGAGACCTAAGGAGACAAGGAAGCTAATAGAGAACTCGCGCGGCTGGTCTCTTCATCAAGGGGCTCTTTGCATGGGTCAGGGCGAGTCCAGGGTGTTTGGTGAAGGTCAAGAGAGGTCAGGGCCTGGTCTGGGCCAATTTGGCTCCGCCATGGTCCAAGGAAATTGAGTCGTGGCTCATTGAGGGTGAGCTAGGGTTCGAATTTAGGGCTAGGGAAAGAATGGGTCGAGCCATGGTCCACGGGGGTCGGTTCATGGTTCACGAGGGTATTTTAGGTATAAAAATTCTATGTTTAAAATTAGGAAAGAAAATATTAAAGTTTGAATTAATTCGGGAATTTAACGTTCCACGAATTATAAAATAAGGAATTAAATTGAATGCCTCGAATTTAAGCTAAATAAAAATATCTAAAATTTAATTTAAGATAAATAATTATTTGGGGTGGTTTATAGTCAATAAAAATAAGAAAAAATCAAAATCGAGAAATTTTACGTCTAGGGGCAAAACGGTCATTTAAATATAT
>NC_133315.1:6471421-6579983 GCF_012295235.1 Primulina huaijiensis
TATATATATTTGTAAACACTAAATCAAGATTCCCACTTTAAATGGTTGGTAAACCAAACAAACATTTAAATGATACCAAGAAATTAATATTACGATATATTCATATATAATAAATCAAAGCGTTCACTTCAAATAGTTGATAATACCAAACTAACATTTAAATAGTTACAAGAATTTAGTTTAATATATAACAACAATAAATCAAAACTCCCACTTATAAGTAGGATATAATAATGCTTAAATAAATAAATTTAACATAAACAATAAATAATAATTAAATAATATAAAAATAGATTGTTCATTTTTAATAACCCTGTTATCATACCAAGAGTTTCACTTTTTCATATCAACTTTGAGAAGTTAGCTACTCATTATTCAAAGTGTAAAACTTTGAATATGAAATTAACATGCTAATTATATTTAAATGAAGAAACAAAGGAAAAACAAAAAAGAGAAATATTATGAACTCAAAGGTTTGTTCATAGAATTAGAGATATCTCAATACATTGCAATACACCCCTATTTATAGTCAAATTTGGGGAGACAACCACAAATAAAATATTATTTTGTACACATAAGTCTTCATTGGTGTTCCGAGAAATTATGTCATCATACACTTCACTTTTGAAAATCTTCCCATTCGATTTTGTTTTGCCACATAAAACAAAACATATAGATAATTGAGTTGTTTGAATTGTGACATTTTTTTGTTATCATTTGACCAAATAATTTGAGATATATGATCAAAATACTTTAGTATGGTAAAACTGTCATTCTTTTTGGTAACTTTATTTGTTGCTTAATTTGATCCCAATTGTGATGAGATTTTTATCTCATGCTTGTCACCAATATTGTAGATATTAAAATCAAATTTCTACAAGTAACAAGAATCATCTTAATCCCATTTGCAAAGCCAAGGTTATTCTTGTTTTATCGAACCTTTAAAAATAGTAAAAATTTATAATTACACAACAACTTATATTTTATACAATTTATTATAAAACATATAATATTTAAACATTTAATAAAACAAAAACTATAAATTTATATTATAAAACATTTAATTAATGTACAATTTTTTTATGTTTATCACACCCCCAACCAGCTTATTACTAGTCCCTAACAATTTAAGCATTAATAGCAACACAAAACATATTGATTAATTTAAATAGAAATGAAATTAGACTATCCAAGTGTTTAAATTAAAGTTGAAAACTGTCAAAATTATATCAAGATCATCATAATTATATTTTATGAAATAATCTGAGCTAATCAATTCAAAGATTATTTTCAGGTAATTAAATGTACATGGCCTTCATAAATTCCTAGTAAGAGTCTCAACTTCATATCCTCACAGGTTAATAAATGTTTCAATTTATGAGAAAGATTTCTCTCATGGAGTTGGAATACAGATAAATACTCAGGAAAATGATTTACAGAATGCAGACAGACAAACAAGCGAATTAATCAAAAGATAGGAAATCGGATTCAAAATCTAGTTATTCTTATTATATATTTTTTTCCTGATCTTCTTTTGAGATTTTTTTTCCTTTCATAACGTAATAGAATCAGGCTAAGTTTATGCTCCTTGAACACATATTTATTTAATTTGTATAATATATTTCTATCATTCTATTGTTTTTCTTTTTTTTTAATGAGAGATAAATGGGTCGTAGCATATAATTTTAAAATTACATAAATCTTCAACATCTCTTTTTTTTTTTCTCTTTTTTTTTTCAGGAAATATCAATTTTTTTTTTCAAAATAAGAACTCAAGATCTAAACTTTAGGCAGCCTCTTTCATGATCAATAAAGGTTCGAAAGCTGTTTTCTCAAGCCTCTCCATTCACTCACAAAATATGTGTGAGTTTAAAATTTTAGGCACTCTTATCATGTATATCTTGGGTCATGTACTTTAATAAATGATCTTATCACAATGGTTAATCCCTCAAAAAGATTTCATAAATCATATTTTTATAGTGATCAAAATATTAAAATTGATTTTTTTTCAAAATAAAAATTTAAACATCTTTAGATATATTAATATATTTTCTAATTTAAACATTTCAAACATGTAATGTATGATATTTTTGTAAAAATTAATAAGATACAAACAATAAACATGGTTTTATTTTAAAATAATATTTTTTAATATTTTTTTTTAAAAAAAATTTGTTCTCCCCCCAATTAGAATATGACATTGTCTCTAATGTAAAAATAACTATCAATAAAATGTACATAATAAAATAGATATCAAGTGAAATTTTATTGAAGATAACAAACTGAAACAAACACAAACCAATCCACGAATTTTGAATCAATGATCCAACTTTCTATTCTCACTGCTTGATCGCGACCAATTGATTTTTTTTTAATCATCGGATCAGGCTTATGAACAAAAGCTTCCAAATCATCAATTAATTGGTCTGTAGTCAAAAACGAGGTGAGCATCCGTCGTGAATTTTCTGAAATGAAATTCTGTTCCATAGCTTTTTCAAGAAATATCAACAAACTATCATAATAATTATTGATATTCAACAAGCCCACAAGTTTATTATGGATATTAAGTTGTGCCCAAGAAACAACACGAAAAATTTCTTTTGATGTACCAAAACCAACTGATAATGCGATAAAAGCATCAAAATTTTCGATTATTTAGATGATTCTTTCATACATAGAAGAAACTTTTAATTCCTCCTCAATCGTAAAACATGTAATATTTTCTTCAGCTAAAGCTGTAGGAATAATACCCAAAACCAGACTACCTCCAAGATGAGCAGATGTTGAAATAGATCCCATTAACCCAATATTACTCCCTCATATATCAAGTAAATTTTTCTCTCAGACAATATCTTTCCAAGAATATTCGCTGCTTCTACAAAATCTTCATTTTTCCAGGACTCGACCCACAAAATACACAAATATTTTTCAATGTTTGTGCAAATGATCTAGCCATGTTTTTACTTTCTTTTTGGTCTACGAAAATAGAGAGAAAGATGAGAGATTTTATAGGGATAATATGTTATAATGACAAAACTATGAGTCACAGCTGTAAGCAGAATAAACAATAAAAAACATAATGAAACACATGCATATAGACAGTAATGTGATTGTGGCTCACAATTTTCTTCTGGTTTTAAGTCCGGAAATGGCTTCAACTCTTTCTATGAGTCGAAGATATGCTTCCCATCCAAATTTCTTATAAATTGGCAAACAAGGTCTTTTTTGGTCAGATTCCCAAGACTATTACGATGACGTTCATCTTGGAATTGTTTTCATAAACGGAGAAGTTCAATATGCACTTGTCCACTAGAATGCGTCTAAAGAGTCAATAAGATATCATCTAAAGACTCTGTACTCAGCCCATTCTTAATGAATCCAATTTTATCTTCTCTGTTATTGGAAACAAGTCCCATTGGAAACAAGTCCCAAAGATCTGCATCTTTTGTCACAAGTCCATCTTGTACACTTATGACAAACCCCTTACCGAATGAGTAATGACTGTGGAACTTGTCCTCCTAATTGGACCTTAGCTTCTATTACAAGATGAATATTTTTTGGAATTCTTTTTTGCATTAGCAATCTCAATCTTTCACACCTTCCTTCATAAATTTTTCTTAGAACATTTTTAGAAATAGAGGAAAAATATTTACAAATTTTTGAGAGAATTTCATCTATTTTGAAATGAAAAGAAATGATTTTTTTAAAATTTTTGTATCAGCAATTGTGAGAAACTGATTTAATTGACTATGAGAGCCACGGAGTGCCATTATCCGCCACTTAATGGGGAAAATAAAAAGATTAAGGAAACCTCATATAAAAATAAATAAAATTAAATGCAACACGAAAAATCAAGGATCGGAAATGGAAATAAACTCTTCTTGAAAGATTTCATTTTCTAAAAATGGTTTAAGCCTTTGTCCATTTACTTTAAAAACATCACCATTTTTAGGATTTTCAATGTCCACAGCTCCATAAGAACACACATGTTTTACAACATATGGGCCTGTCCATCTTGATCGTAATTTTCCTGGGAATATGTGAAGTCAAGAAATATAAAGCAAAACTTTTTTACCAATCTCAAATGATTTTCTAATAATTGTTCTATCATGAAATGATTTGATTTTTGCTTTATAAATCCTTGAATTCTCATACGCGTCATTTCTGAGTTCATCAAGTTCATTAAGTTGCAATTTGCGGAATTTGATGGCATCATCTATGCTTGAATTAAAAGTTTTGATCGCCCAATAAGCTTTATATTCCAATTCCACAGGCAAATGACAATGTTTTCCATAAACCAACCTATAGGGAGACGTATTCAATGATGTTTTAAAAGCTGTTCGATATTCCCAAAGTGCATCAAAAAGTCGCAGAGACCAATCTTTTCTATCTGGGTTAACAGTTTTTTCCAAATTTTTTTTTCTTTCCCTATTAGCTAATTCAACTTGTCCATTTATTTGAGGATGATAAGGAGTAGTTACTTTGTGAGTAATACCACATTTTTTCATTAATGAAGAAAATGGTTTATTAACAAAGTGAGTTCCTCCATCACTTATCATTGTTCGAGGATTTCCAAATCTACTAAAAATAGTTTCTTTCAAAAATTTGATGACGATTTTATGATCAAATGTTTGACATAAAATTGCCTCTATCCATTTGGAAACATAATCAACTGCAACTAAAATATACAAGTATCCAAATGACGCTGGAAATGGTCCCATAAAATCAATTCTCCAACAGTCAAATATTTCAATTTATATGATAGGATTCAAAAGCATCATGATTCTTTTTGAAATTGCACCCAATTTTTGACAATTTTCATAGATCTTTCAGATTTCGTAGGTGTTTTTAAATAAAGTGGTCTAATAAAATTCACACTGCAAGATTTTTACAACTGTTTTCTTTGAAGAAAAATGTTCTCTGCATGCTTCTGAATGACAAAATTTAATGACACTACTTACCTCATTGTCGGGTATGCAACATCAAAAATTTGATCTGGACAATATTTGAACAGATACGGATCATCCCAATAAAATTTTTATATCTCATTCAAAAATTTTCTTTTATCTTGAGAACTCCATTGCGGTGAAATTTTTCCTGTCACAAGAAAATTTACTATGTTAGCAAACCAAGGTGTAGTAGTAACTGAAAAAAGATGTTCATCAGGAAAATTATCATCAATTGGTGTCATTTCACAAGATGATCATGTTACTAGTCTTAAAAATGATCAGCTACGTCATTCTCGGTTCCATTTTTATCTTTGATTTCAATGTCAAATTCTTGGAGCAACAAAATCCATCGTATCAATTGTGGCTTTGCATCCTGTTTGGTCAATAAATATCTAATAGCAGAATGATTAGTAAACACAATAGTCGTTGATCCAATCAAATAAGAACGAAATTTATCTAATGCAAATATTACAGAAAATAGTTCTTTTTCAGTTGTGGAGTAATTCATTTGAGCATTGTTTAAAGTTCTACTTGCATATTGTATCACATAAGGTTTACCGTTTCTTCTTTGACCCAATATGCACCGACTGAGTAATCACTCGCATCACACATGATTTCAAATGGAAAAAACCAATCAGGAGGTTGCATGATTGGAGCTGATGTTAAATGTCGAATGATTTTATCAAAAGTATTTTGACATTCTTGAGTCCACTCAAATGCAATGTCTTTTGTTAATTGGTTACAAATTAGTTTAGAGATTAACCTAAAGTCCTTTATAAACCTCCAATAAAATCCAGCATGTCCCAAAAATGAGCGAATTTATTTAATGATTTTGGAGGGGGTAAATTAGCAATGACATCAACTTTGCTTTATCAACTTCAATTCCATGAGATGACACAACATGTCCCAAAACAATCCCAGAAGTAATCGTGTAATGATATTTTTCCCAATTTAAAATAATACCGTTTTTCTCACATCTTTTCAAAACTTTTTCCAAATTTTCAAGACAATTATCAAATGTATTCCCAAAAACAGTTAAATCATCCATGAAAATCTCCAAACAATTTTCAACCATGTCACTAAAAATGCTTAGCATACATCTTTGAAATGTTGTTGGGGCATTGCATAAACCAAATGGCATCCTTCTGAATGCAAATGTTCCAAAAAAACATGTGAATGTAGTTTTATCTTGATCTTCGAGTGCAATGAGAATTTGATAATATCCTGAATATCCATCAAGAAATCAATAGTAGGGATGACCTGCTGCTCTTTCTAAAATTTGATCCAAAAATGGTAATGGAAAATGATATTTTCTTGTATCATCATTTAATTTTCTATAATCAATACACATTCGTCAACTAGATGGGACTCGACTTGTTAACAATTCACCTTTTTCATTTTTTATTATTGTGATGCCAAATGTTTTTGGAACTACTTGTGTTGGGCTTACCCACTTACTATCAGAAATAGGGTAGATAATTCCAACATCAAGTAGTTTGAGAACTTCAGTTTTCACAACATCTTTCATATGTGGATTTAATCTCTTTTGTGGTTGTTAAGATGTTTTATCATTTTCTTCTAGGTGAATTTTGTGAGTGCAAATTAGTGGATTAATGCCCTTGAGATCTTTTAGTATCCAACTAATTTCATTTTTACATCTTTTAAGAATATCAACTAATTTACCTTCTTGATCGCTTGCAAGTTTGGAAGAAATTACCACCGGATATGTTTCATCTTCTCCAAGGAATGCATACTTTAATTTTTCTGGCAAGAGTTTTAACTCCAATTTGGGTGGTTCATCTTTGTTCACATATTTTGCCTCCAATTTTTTCTCTGATCCGAGTAACGAGTGATACCTGATAAAATCATCAAGATTAATTTCAATATTTTCTTTAAGAGTATCAATTGAACAAATATTTAATTGGTCACGAGTACTCCTTTCTTGAATGTTTTCTTCCACAAGATTTTCAATAAGATTTTCATCTTCACTTTCATCACTTTTGTCATGTGGTTGCTTACAAAAATTACAAACATTAAGTTCCAAGGTCATGTTAACAAATGACAACTTCATTATTCCATTCTTGTAATTTATTAGAGCATTAGAAGTTGCTAAAAATGGACGACCCAAAATTACAGGAATTGCATTACAAGCTTCGATAGGTTGTGTATCTAAAACTATGAAATCAACAGGATATACAAAGTTATCAACTTGGACCAACACGTCTTCTACCATACCTCTTGGCACTTTAACATATCTATCGTCAAGTAAAAGTGTTACCGAATTAGGTTTTAACTCGTCTAGATTGAGTTCTTGATAAACTGAATATGGAAGTAAATTCACACTAGCTCCAAGATCAAGCAAGGTTTTTTTAATCTTTCATTATCCAATAATACATGAAAGAGTAGGACAACCAGGATCTTTGTATATCAAAATATTATTATTTTGAATGATTGCACTTACTTGTTTGGCTAAAAATTCTTTCTTTTTCACATTCAATTTTCTTTTCACATTGCATAAGTCTTTCAAAAATTTGACATATAATGGTACTTGCTTTATTGCATCTAATAAAGGAATATTAACTTTTACTTGTTTAAAAATATCATATATATCATAATTCAAATTTGATTTTTTATTTTTATTTTTCAATGCATGAGAGAATGGTGGTGACACTGTTGAACCTCCTCTTCGCAAGTTATGTGTTCCACTTTGTTACTCTTTGGAGTTGATTTATCATCTTCACAAGGTTCAAGAATGTATTTTTCCACAACCTTAACACTACGAAGGCTAATAACAGATATTGTCTGATCCATCGGTTGAGCTCCAGAAGTTCTAGTTTGTGAATGACGATCCTTGGGATTAGGCTGTGGTTTTGAAGAAAATTTACGTTTTTCATGAACATTAAGTGCAGATGAAAATTTAACAAGAGTATCTTTCAAATCTGTCATGGTTTGAGCAGTTTGAGTATTGATAGACTCTTGCTTTGCAATGAAAGAATTCAATATATCTTCCAAGTTTCTTTTAGGTAGAGGAACATAAGATACATAATTTTGAAAATTTTGTTGATTTTGGAAATGTGGTTGTAAAAATTGTGCAGCATTATCATTCTTCCAACTAAAATTTGGATGATTTCGCCAACCTGGATTGTAAATTTGAGAAAATGATTCAAAATTTGGCCTTTTGAAATTGTTCAAAACATTGGCTTGTTCATAAAGATATTCTTTAAAAGAAGGCAAAGTTGGACAATCTTTTGTAGAATGATCACTTGTATCACAGATGTGACACGCAATTTCTTGAACATATTTTAATTGACCATTCTTTTTCAATTCAAGTGCCTCAAATTTTCTTGCCAAAGAGGTAAAAGCTTAAATCGAATAGTGTTCATGCTAAAATTTAGATCATTATATATGTTACAAACTTCTTCAAACTCTCGTAAATTTATGTATGGATTTTCAGAATCTAAGCCATGAAAGTTGGGTAAAAGTTGGATAATACCAGTTTAAAATTGAAATGAGATGCATCAGAGGAAAAAACTAGACATGAAGGTGCACTAGTACGTGTAGGATTCATGTGATCTCTAAGTGTTCTTCGTCTATCATGATCATGTTGAGATTGAATTTCATTTTCATTTTCTTGGATGGTTTCTTCCGCCATATTTTGTGAAAATAATGGGTTATTTTGAATGAGTCGACCACTAAGTGTACGTGACCAAATGCTCATGCAAATGCAAAAGAAAAAGAAGAAAAACACACAAAAGCAATAAAAATTCAAAGAAAGAAAAATAAAATATAAACAAAATTAAATAAACTTGAAATTAAATTATAATTCCCCGGTAATGGCGCCAAAAACTTGTTGAGACTTTGATGGTTGCACTCCCAAGAGCAAGTTGTCCACAAGTAGTATAATGATGAGTCCGAATATCGTATCCACAGGGAAGCTAAGGTAATTACAAGTACACTACAATGTCCTTTTGTTTTGTTTTGTTATTTTTTTAATTGTTTGAATCTTTAATTGATAATTTCTAATTGTTCAATTTTTAATTTAAGTAGTTGAGATTAGAGGATCCACTCTTGGTATTTTAATAAAATTAACATTAATGAACATTATTGAAATCTACTTGATAAAATAGTTCCAATATATTAAATAATCATATTTATATTATGTTATATATTATTATCTTATAAATATATAATATATATACCAAAACTTATAAATGTTGTCAAGGGGATTCTCAATTTAAATGGTTGGTAAAACTAAACAAATATTTAAATGGTACTAATAAATAATAAATCAAGGCATCAACTTTAAATGGTTGATAATATCAAACTAACATTTAAATGGTTCCAAGAATTTAGTGTAACATATAAAAAATAAATCAAAACTCCCACTTATAAGTAGGGTATAATAATGCTTAAAGAAATAAATATAACATAAATAATAAATAATGATTAAATAATATAAAACATAAATTATTACATTTTAATAATTTTATTATCATACCAAGAGTTTCACTTTTTCATCTCAACTTTGAGAAGTTAGCTACTCATTATTCAAAGTGTAAAACTTTGAATATGAAATTAACATGCTAATTATATTCAAATGAAGAAATAAAGGAAAAACAAAGAGAGAAATATTATAAACTCAAATATTTGTTCATAGAGTTAAAGATGTCTCAATACGTACATTACAATACACTCCTATTTATAGTCAAATTTGAGGAGACAACCACAAATAAAATATTATTTTCTACACATAAGTCTTCATTGGTGTTCCAAAAAATTATGTCATTATACACATTACTTTTGAAAATCTTCCCATCCGATTTTGTTTTGCCAAATAAAATAAAACCTGTAGATAATTGAGTTGTTTGAATTGTGATATTTTTTTGTTATCATTTGACCAAGTAATTTGAGCGATATTATCAAAATGCTCTAGTATGGTAAAACTGTCACTCCTTTGGTAACTTTATTTGTTGCTTAATTTGATCTCAATTGTGAGGAGATTTTTATCTCATGCTTACCACCAATATTGTAGATATTAAAATCAACTTTCTACAGGTCCAAGAATCATTTTAATCCCATTTGCAAAGCTAAGGTTATTCTTGTTTTATCGAACCTATAAAAATAGTAAAAACTTATAATTACACAACAACTTATATTTTATACAATTCATTATAAAACATATAATATTTAAACATTTAATTAAACAAAAACTATAAATTTATATTATAAAACATTTAATTAATGTACAATTTTTTTCTGTTTATCACTACTCCCTGCATTTTTGGAATCTCATTTGGAAGAAAGAGTAAGCTTTGTCATCCACAACATGTTCAAGCTCTTATACAAGAGGAAGGCAGTCTGCCATTCTTCCTCGGAGCTCTGCCGAGCCTTCAGGTCGGCCACTGCAGCATCTTTCCGGGCCGATGAAACCCTGGCCTCATCATTGCCCTCTTGATCCCACATCTTATAGGCCTCAAACTTATTCTCCGCAGCCTTCGCCTCAGGCAGGGCCTTCTATAAGTCAGCTTGAGCCACAAATACTTGATGATAGGCCACCTCCCAAGTCATCCTTATCTCGTATACTATATGCATGTGCACCGCACCTGTCGTGCCCTGGCTAACTCACCATGGAGTTGGTCAAAGAGTTCTCCGATAGCCCGGGTCCAGTCCGGTCATCTAGCAACATTCAAATGCCATCCATAAATAAATAAGGTGTTAGAAGATTTTGAAAAAAAAAGGGGAATAGAAGGAAGTAGAAGTGAAGGGAGGCTTACCGAGAAAGCACATTTGGTGCCCTAAAAAATTTTATGGTCGAGACCAGGCTTAGAAGATGGGCCTGCTAGGCCTGGGAAGTCAAGCTCTTGACAAACCGGATCCCAGCGGAAGAAAGCCATCCAAGAAGATATTCCCTCGGACTTTTGGGGACTCAACAAAGATGGACTCTGGACAACCAACTTTGGTGAGGATACACCAGCTACCTAGGTAGATTCTGGAACCCCTTTCTCAGTATCACTCATAATAACCAGCACAGGGTCAGTAGTGGCCTTCCTCTTTCCACGGATGAGGAGGGTATGATCTTCTAACTCCTCGGGAGGAGATTGGAAACCTTGGTCCCTCTCCTCAAGTCGGGCCACCTATGCATTGACCTTCTCTTGGGCCTCCTGAACTTCAGCCTCCCATGCCCCAGAAGCTTTCCTAGCCTCCTCAGCCACCTTCTTGGCCAGGGCCTTCTTCTCAGCAGCAGCCTTCCGAGTTGCATGTTTCTTCTTCTCGGATGCCTTCTTTATACTTAGCACGTTTTTTTGGTTAAGGTTGATTAATTTCTGGGTTTTCTACAAGAGTCAAAGGAGTCAGGGTCAGTTATGATGAAAACTCAGGAGGAAAAACATTAGAATGTAAGGGAAAAATACCGAGTTGAGCATCGAGGGCATCAAATTCATCAATCGGCCAGTCCACGGGATCTTCCGTCTGGGTACCCAAACCATATGCAATTAGATTCTCCTCCAAGATCAGAGTAGATGAGAAAAATTTTCTCTCTTCCACGAGCTCTGGGGTCTTATATTCATCGAGGATCTCGGGTTGGGCAAGTAGTTTAGATTGAAAATAGACCGGGCTAGCAAGAGCAGAAGGAAGTCAGATATAAAAGTACCGGCCTTTCAAACCTTTCAAGGAAGCGGTATTCAATTGGGGCAGTGAGGGAGAATGCACACTCTCATTAAAGCGGTAGACGAAGTAGTAATGGAAGATGAGGCGGTTGATCAGGAGATTATTAATTTTAAATAGCACAAAGACCAAGCCCATTATGCGAAAAGAGTTCGGGTGAAGTTGGTTCAAAGAAACCCTTAGAAAGTGGGCCACCTCTAGATAGAAGGGATGAATAGGGAACAAGAGACCACTACGGACTAAGTTCCGTAAGAAGGTGTACTAGCCCCCTGTGGGGACTGGTCAGGTCGGTCTTAGGGACCATGAATAATGATAAAATAAGTAGAAAGGATGGACCCGAGGTAACGCATGGTACAAGCCATTGTAGGAAACCATTGAGCACCTGGGGACTCGGTCTCCTCAGAAGGATGAGAATAAGGACTTGAGTTTTAGCTTTAGGGGTAGATTTCATCTTTCCATTTCCATTCTCCTAGGTATTAGAAGGCTCGAAAGCCTAAGAAAGTTTGGGTTTTTTGGACATTTTAGAGGGAAGGGCAATAATGGGTTTTTTAGAGGTAGCAGTGAAAGGGAAAACAAGGGAAGTGGAGGGGGTGGAATAGGAGTGCAACATGGTAGACTCTAAGACCGATGAACTGGGAGTGTTGGCACCTGAGGTAAAAGAGGCTGAATTAGACATGCTGGAACTTAAAAGAAAACTTACGAAGTGGAAAGAGTAGGAAATGGCTGGAATTGCGGAAACGAGTTCACCAAAAAGAGTACGGTTAGCTAGAATGGCTACAAACAGGGAATTAAAATGCACACCGGAGTCACGAGAATAGAAGCGTAAGAAATTTGAGCTAAAAAGAGTGAGAAATGGGGGAAGGCGGTCGGTATTTATAGGCGTGGAAAGAGTAATCCGGACAGTTGATGTTTGGATAAGTGAATGGACAAGATGCATCTCAGAAATTGGATTAGATCACTCAGAAAAGACGAAAGGTCGGGTTAGGTAGTTGAAGTGACGTCTGACATGGCACTTGTCTTTTCAAATGTGAGGGCTTACATCATTCTCCCGTCAGCCTTAGTCCGCATAAAATTCAAAATATAAATGTTGTCTCGCCCTAGTCCAAGTCTGACCACTTGGGACAGTGAGTAGGACTCTAGCCCGACTATTTAAAGAATGAGTGGTGATACCCTATAAAGGGCCTAGACCATCCTTGGATTCGAGCGTAAGAAGAAAGACCGGGAACCTAGAGCTGGTCTTGAGACACCAAGCTAAGAGGAGATCGGGTGGAACTAGCCCGAGTAAAGAAAGAGCAGCCAATTTAAACCCCCACTGATATGTCTCAACTCGGGAAACCTATCAAACCATTACAGACTTATAAAAGCCCGAGCCCATGGTCCCAATCGGGCAGCACATGAAGACTAAGTCAATTGATCATGAACCTTATCCACAGACAATCAAGGGGCTTGTTCTCCTCCACATTCTCAGATTGTGTTGAAACCTAGTCGTGGGCAACGTCCTCACATCATAGCCATTACCTTAGCATCTCGGAGTGGTCACCGACTCTGGTACCTTATAAATACCCCAAACAAAGGTAAAAAGAGAGATTTCACTTTTATTCCACATGCAGTTACTACTTAAAAATATTTTCTTTCCTTGCGTGAATACTTGACTGACTTGAGCGTCGAAGTGGTCACACCGAAAACCTTTCCGGCATTCCACTAATGTTTTTTTTTTCAAGTGTGAAGACCATTCAGCTCATGTTCATTCTACCCGGTCACCCGCATTCACGGGGAAGGAACATATCTCTGTCCGTGAAATTGTTTATCCAACGCACCCGATTTTTCAGATCAGCATCAGTCCCTTGCTTTTGTAAATAATCATACACGAACCTTCAAGAATAAAGAGCACATGTGTTTAGGCATTGGTAATTCTAACAATGTCGTTACGGGACAACAAAATTAAATTCGAACTAAGGAACAATACAAATATTTTGACAATATATAAATTATAACATTTGGATATGAAAATATGTGCACGGATATTAATACATTGAATATATAATTTCCAAGCATGGTTTATTAGATTTCAAACCGGATTGTAATTTTTTTTATAAATTTTTAAATATTATACAATATCTTGTCCGAAGAAATTAATATAAATATTACATAAATTGAGGAAAAAATTTGTATACGGGTTGATCGAAGTTAAGGGATTGAGATAAATCAAGATCACATATGAGATTTTCCAACTGACTCGAATATTATTAAATTACCAAATCTCATAAGCTCGAACACAAAAATCTTGTTTTTCAGTTGAATTTGAGAATAAAGGTCGCAACTTTTAACATTTTATTTAATGTTTTGTAAATATTATCTAACGTAAGAGCTTATAATTCCCCCTCATTGCTTAATTTCGAAGCAAACATCATAGGAGATCCAAATTAGAATTCGGTTTTTATAAAGTTTTGAACAAGATAATTAATAAATTGGAACTCGAAACTCCAACTTAAATTATAAAAAAAATATAATATGCTAAGTTCTAACCAAATCAATTTGTTTGCATTGTTAATCGAAATTTAGCTTATTTAAGATATGAAATTAATATATCATTAATCAAAGCTAATAAAAAGGGTAAGTGGGTAAGTGGTAGCATTGAAAGGGCGTGATTCCATTCCTTTTTTCAAGGAAAAAGTCAAGAAAAGAGACTTCCTCATGATTCACGTAACACAACATAAATTTACTATAGAACTTTGCGTTATGAATTGACATTTTGAAAATGATACATGAGTAAATACTCTAGCCAAGACTTATATATAAAAACCAAATTATTATATATTTTTCAAAAATAATAGAAAAAAAGAAGCATATATTGATATTTACATAAGTTAAACTCTCAGATAGAATATTCTCATAAGAAGACAAAGTCTATTACTTTCTTCACTCTCTTCGAACATAATTTAATAGTCATTGGTTAACGAATTTAGCTGGTGTCCAAGAACATTTATTGTCTTATATTATATTTGAAAAAAAGATAATGATACATAATATTCTCTACATACATGTTGACTGACAATACAAATGAAGATTGTATTAGAAAATGCTAACTTTTGAAATGTCGTGTATTTAAGACATTAAAGACTACTGAAAACTATTATTTACCAGAAGTTTCATTGTTTAGGGTATTGAGCAGTTGAAATGGATTAGTACAAATTGTTATATTAACCAAATTCTTTTATTGAAATCTTTCATGACTAAGGAAGAAGGGGAGACATGGAAGTATTTTCTTCGAACTTCCAAAAACAAACTCTTGTCTTATTTAATTTTTGCATCTTATTTTATATCATTGAGTCTAACATGTTCTTTTCGTATTTAAAAAATATTTTTACTAGTTGTCACTCAGATTTGATTGGTAATCAGTCGACTTCGATTGGTAAATTTGCTGAAGTCATTTGTTATTTTTAAATCCATAAATTTTAAAAAAGTATAATTTCCCGAAAAATTAAAAAATAAAGCTATATATATATCATATATTGACCATTTTGAAAATGATATTTTTTATTTAAGTGACTAAAATCAGATATCAATTTGTCCACAAACACGATGAAATCCCAAAATCATTTGCTTGCTACGCGGTCGTCGTCGTTATCATTATGTTTTAAATATTTTTTGTTTAATTATTTGACGAAAGAGGGCAATAGACCAAATATATTCTATATATACCCTAAAAATTTTGTTTAAGCTCCTTAACCGTGACAAAAATATGCTTACATTTATTAATTATTTATAACTGAGTTAGAAATAGTATAAGAGCCAAGATAAAATAATTTCAAACATACAAGGTTTATTAATACTGTGTAATTAAATGTTTGAGGAAAATTTTTTTCTAAAAAATTATGTATTCAAACATATGTTCGAGATTAAATATATACATGACTTATTTCAATAATTTGGAATATTTACAAGAAGATCTAACAAATGCTAGACATCAGAAGCAAAAAAGAACATATCAGAGTCTTGAGGTAAACTTATAATTCAAAATAAGAGGTTCTTAGAAATAATATCAGATTCCTTTAAACTGCTCTGATATCTAAGAGAGATCTAAAAGACATTACAAAACTATGACAATCAGCTATACTATGTACCACATAAAATTGAGAAAAACACATAAGAGTCTTGAGGTTAACTTATAATTCAAAATAAGAGTTCTTAGAAATAGTATCAGATTCCTCTAAACTGTTCAGATATCTAAGAGAGATCAAAAAGACCTTACAAAACTATGACAATCAGCTATACTATGTATCAAATAAAATTGAGAAAAACACATCAGAGTCTTGAGGTAAACTTATAATTCAAAATAAGAGGTTCTTAGAAATAGTATCAGATTCCTCTAAACTGTTCGGATATCTAAGAGAGATCCAAAACACCTTACAAAACTATGACAATCAGCTATACTATGTACCACATAAAATTGAGAAAATCCTAGAAAAATAAGAAAAAATTCTTGGAACATTAAACAATATTCAAACAAAAATTTAAACTCTAGAACAACAATCAAGTTTTAGTAAAAAGAGCTCAGAAGGAAGGTTATCATCATCATTTGGTATCGAACCATTATTACACGAAAAAAAGAAGGCCAAGGTAATGTCAAAACCTTTAACCGATAAAGAAAAATAATAATCTGATTAAAACTGTAAAAATTTAACTCATAAAAACTGTAGAAAGGATTGGTCTAGAAGATCTTCAAGACCTCGCAGAATCTTTTGCGAATCTTAAAGTCGTGGATCTGAAGATGAATATAACAGGGGGCGAACTTCCTCAATAACTTGGTCATCTTCCCATGGACCAACAAGAGCAGTATGAGATCTCATAATACAAGTATGAGAGAATCCCAGACAGATTTCCAAGTAGATGGAGAAGTACACCTAACATGAAAAAGGTCGATGAGAAATCAAATTCTCTTGCATCAAACCCCCTATAGGAAGTATGTTTTAGAACCAATAACTCCTTGTGGGATTATACTTAAACTTGATGTACTGGATTTCAAAAAAAAAAAAAAAAATCATAGATGACTGGATATCAGCTATAAAAATCGTAGTAGGTACACTTGATCTCAACAAAAAAAGAATCATTTAAACTTTTAGAAATGAGTCTGATGGGATTGGTTAAAATTGTCGGGATATGACTTCGAGAGAAACCAAAGAATCAGTAATCTCTTATTGAGATAGCGGGAAGAATGACTACCTTATTAAAGCACAATTTATAAAGGTAGACTAATTTCACAGTCAAAATACAGAGAAGAAAAAGAAATACACTCAAGCTTTGTATAGTTTTGAATTACATTACATCAAATTGGTGGATTAATAAAGTATGTTATTAACTAAATGTAGATGGAATTCAGAGGTCAAAAAAATATAGCAATGCAAATTTTCTTCTCAAAAATGCCAAGTCTTTGGAGAGAAATGCTAATTAGGGAATACGTCCCTGAAAATTCAGATACTTTGGCATGAATGACCTCTTTTCTCAAAGAAAAATTAAGACAAATGTTTCATATGAAAACATTACAAAAGTATTACAAATAATTAAGGATTATTAATAAATGTTCTTCTTTATGTTGTAAATAAAAATGATCTTCCAACCATTATTGGAAGTAAACTACAGAAGCAGAAAATGAAGAACTTTAGATCTCATCCTTATGCCAAAAGTGGAAGAGGTGGAAGTAGTTCTTAGAAACCAAGAATAGTATGGTCTAGAAAAAAAACCAGATTTTACAAATTTGGACAGAGAAGTGAACCATCAAGAAGTAGGATGTCATCCCAAGCATCAGACTCATTTCGAAGCACGGGACGAACACCAACAAAGAAAACTTTCAGAATAGCTCAAACCCGAGTTAGTGAAATTTTTAAATATTGTAATTGTTGGACATGTGGAGCAAGAGGTCATATTTCGACCACTGTACAAAAAATGATAGAATAGGGATAAAACGTTTTGAACAAACTCTGAATATCGAAAAAATGGTTTATTACCAAGATCTAGTTCAAGCATAACAGTTTGAAGATATTTCTTCAGACTAGACTATATATGAAGAAGATGAAATCTTAAGTCGGGAAGAATATGATGGAACATAATCGAAATATGACTTAAGACGAAGTGTTTCGACACAAAACACAAGAGTACTTGTCTGGTTTTTTTTTATCCAAACAACAATACCTCATAAGATGGTCCAAAAGTTCATGAGAGAAAATCTTAGTCTACAAATATGTAAAGGATTCTCTTCAGAACATGTAGAAAAATTCATAAAAAATCTTGGCCTAAGAAACAAAAAACATCATCTAATCTATAAAGTTTTCAGAAGGGAAATGATAATTGAAACGTTTGCTATTCGTTTTCTTAAAACGTGCTAGAAAATTTTGTTTACTCCTTAATCTCCAAAATTCAAAATATACATATATATACTTTAAAATACCTTGACACCATTTTTAAAATAAAAGAACCAACTACCATTTAAAAATCAAAAGAAAATAATTTGAATAATAAAATCGTCAAACATTTTACCAAAATTAAAAACATTATTTGAAAAGTTAGCCTATACTATAACTTCTCAAAAACTCCTCAAAACGTAAATAAATAGTCCTAAAATATTTAACAAAACTTAAAATAATAAATCATAACTAGTGCGGAAAACTAGCGTCGGTTCTCGGGTTATGTGCACCTTCAGTCCAGCAAAGACAACCATCAAGACCTCCATTAACTTTATTATCATAATCACCTGCATCAATCACACCTAGTGAGTCTAAAGACTCAACACACTATAATATTGATAACAAGTATTACATAAACAAATCACATACAACGGTGAAAATACTTGTACTTAAAATATCGTTTTCATTAAGATGCATAAACTTTAAACATGAACATTTTCGTAAACATTTTCATGATGCATAAACTTTAAATAAAAACATTTTCATAATAATGCATCAACTTTAAACAATAACATTTTCGTAAACATTTTCATATCAACATAAACATATTGAAAGAATCGGTTAAGAAGTGAAACATGTTTAGAAGGGAGGTTGAATAAACACTCACAGATTATGTTCGTTTTTCATAAGTTGAGTTTAGTTTAATGACAAACTGATACTTAATATCTCGTAAGTCGATGACAATCAGTTTAACTGAGAAAACAGTTGCGGAAGTAAAATGAATGAAAGATAGAATAACTAAAATAAAAGGTAACTGAAGTGAAAAGCACGCGATTTTTTTCTTGATGTTCGGAGAATGGAATAACTCCTACGTCACCCTTCTATCATGAAGATAGAATTTCTACTAAAAGACTTTGATCGAATACAATGTTTGTACTGACCCACTTCAGTTTGGTCTTATCAATGCCACAACTGAAACTCTTAGTTACAACAGGCTATTTCAGTTCGTGACTGATCTTAGCACAACTTAACAATATAACAGAGATTACAGTGTGCTAACAAGCTCAAAGTCGGTAGCCTTGAATGCTACAAATAGAACTTAGTAAGAGTGAGCTTTTGATTTCAGCAGAGTAACAGCTTGAGTAAAATAGTTGTTCTTTTGTGTTTCTTCAGCTACTTTGTTCGCCTATTTATAGGCTTCTCTTCCAACGGTAACTTGATATAATATTTGAATTTTATATCCGTTGATTTGCCACGTCGATATTCTTCTGACAATCGTACACTGTAGACTCTGAAATGCAGCGTTCCACTACGAGTTGCAGTCTGCTTGTACTGATGTCGGTTGAACATCCCTTTCATTTGATGACGTGTATGGCTGAGCGATCAGCTGATGAAAGTAGCTGATAAGCTTGTGCTGAGTGAATCAACTGATCAGTTTCTAACTGATCAATCAGCTGTTTTCAGGAATCCAGTTAGGTTCAACTGATCAGTTTCTAACTGATCAGTCAGTTAACTTCGAAAGTTCAGTTCAGCTGGATTCGGTAGCCTTGATACCTCACGTGATACTTCAGTTAGGTAAGTTGTTTAATACGAATACTTGATCAGTTCGTCCAATAGATAAATGGTTTGTCAAAGAGCCGAAATTAAGTTTCCAACAATTTCTCCTTTTTTGGTGTTTGACAACACTAAGCCAATGATAACTGATCAGTTAAGCTTATAGACATCCTTCAAATCGGTTGTAGATAAAATAATAACTGTCGTGTACAGATTCGTACAATGAAAGAATGAAATAATCTGTATAAATAATTCCATGTACAAATAAATCCGTTAAATTTGTCAATTGATTTGACTGTAGCTTAGGTCTCTATTCCCCCCTTTTTGTCAAACGCCTCCATTCTGATAGATAATCTTTTAACATCAGTTGATAGAACTTTAACAGAAGTGGCTACGTCTGATACTGCATTAAGCATAGTGGTTTGCATCAAGTCTATCTTTCTGAAAACAGATGTCTCCACAAAGTCAAGTCTCTTGCTGATTACATCTTGGGTGACAGAAAGACTTTCAGCTAAGCCTCTATTCTTTCTAATATCTTCTATGGCAAGGGAAAGAGAGGTCACGGTAGCATTAACTGCCTTCAGCTTTTCTGAGTTGAATACCTCTGCATGTTCTAGTTTTGGAGTGTGAGCGAGTTGAGTTCGCTGAATTTGGGAAACTGCAGTAAGTATTTTGTGCATATTATTCTGAATGTCTTGAATTTCTTCAAGAACTGCTTCAAGATCACCAGATGACTGAGGAGGTAGATGTCCAGAAGTTCCAGGTTCTTGTTCTTTGGAGATTTGGTCAAAGACTACCAAGGTCCTGTCAGATACAACTGTCCCGGCCATAGTGTGTTCTGGAACAACTGATTCAGCAACCTCTACTTGCGCTGGAGGAGGAGAAGAAGAATCCTGAGTGGCAACTGAACTGTCCTGATGTAGAGGTAAATCTGTGAGACCTTCAGTTGGAGGATCATCAACTGGTGCTTCTGCTTGAGAATCAGCTGAAATTTGGGCTGGCTCGTTAGTTGGAATATTTTCAAAATTGAGCAACTGAGCCTCCACATTTTCAGCGATTTCTTTATCTGTGGACTGAACTGACACATTAGTTGGATCATCCTGCTGAACGGGCTCTTAAGTTAAGATAGGAGCCTCTATAATTGCTTGATCAGTCGAATGATCAACTGATTCAGAAATGAGCTCCTCTGGTTGAGATTCATGTACTACTGACTGAATAATTTCATCAATATTTGCAAGTGTTAAATCAGCTTCCGAGTACAATAGTGGATCAGCAACAGAGGTTTCAGGCACATCCTGAGCTTGCTCTTTATTCGATGATGAGGGTTCTTCTTCTTCTTCTGAAGACCCTCCATGAATAACTAATTCCTGATCTTGTTCCCAAAATCGTATCTGTACATGTAAGGAAGTAAGATCTGAATCCAACTGAATAAGTACAGCTCGATCATTGTAAGCAGTTGGATTCGTCGGAATGTAGTTGGCTTTCAACTTTTCAACTAGTTGAGCCAACTTCTTGGCCCTCATCAAATCAAAGAAATAATTTTTTCTTTCCAAAGCCTGCACAATAGTAGCAGCTTTGACTATCCTCAAAACGATGGCTTCCAACCTGATAAACTTTTTCAGCTGAGACTTCTTCTTCAATTGTTTGGCAAATGTGTGAGTTCTGTATGTGATCCAATCCTCATCAGTTTTTAGTTTGGATGCTGCAAAAGCATTGACCTGTTTCCAAATTAGGTCAATGTGGGTCTGGATAGCATTTGTTGGCCTGGGCTCTTCAATCATCTTGCCCTTGCCTTTTTCATCAGAAAAAATGTGTGGAATGTTCAGACCCGAACGAGTCGTTTCCACCAGTTCTCGAATAGTGACCCCTTTAGGTCGAGCCTGAGCAAAAATGGTAGGACGATTGACAGTTTGTAGAGAAGATACGACCCTGACAGATTCCTTTTCACCTGCTGAGGTGAAGACCTTCTTGGATGGATCAGTTGATGGATGCAACTGATCTCTTGCTGAAACTTCAGCTGGTATGGCTTTTAGAGGAATAGCCTGAATAGGCTGTTGAGCGTCGGAAGGTTTCAGCCTTTCAGTTTGAGTAGCTTCTAGCGAGACTATTTGCTTGGTTTTCTGAGTTCTGGGCTTTTTGGTAACTTTGGGAGATGGAGTTTTCTCCATTTCCGATTCACTAACAATCAGCTTCCTTTTGGAGGTCTTCAGCTGTGTCAGAGTTTTTGCCTTTTTTACAGACTTGGGAGCAGCCTGCTGTGCTCCAATCTCCTTTTTGATGTTGACGAATTGATCAGGAGTTATATCCAGTTTGGCTTTGGGCGGCATAATATTCTTAGCATTGAAAACTGTGAATTTGGATGATCTTTCAGAATCATCAGCCACCACCCCTTTTGTTTTCAGCAAATAGCTCAACTGAACAGCAAATCCTTTGGACTGTTTGGTAGATTGAAGCATGTTTTTCAATATATTGAAGGTAAGTTGCCTCCAGTTGAGTCTCCGGCCTGCCATGATAATGGTAAGGGCTTGAAATTTTTCCAAAGTAAGAGCAGCAAAGGATCCTGCCTTTGCCAATAACCCCTTGGCCACAATGTCAGCCAACAACTGAACCTCATGTTTGAATTCCTTCTTTGGATCGGAAACTTTGATTTTCCGTCCATCAGCGGAGAGTTGAGTCTGCATATCTTCAATATCTGATGCTTTAACATCAGCAAGGTGTGCCAATCCATCATACGGCAACAAGAATATCTCACGAAAGGAGTCTTCAGATATGGTCAACAACTGAAAATTGACAGTAGATGAGATTCTTCCATCCTGATTGATAAATTCACTGGAGTAGAAATCTAAAAGCTCCTTTGGATAGATCTCTTGGGAATATTGTCTCAAAAATGTTCGGAGTCCTGCTGATTGAAGCTTCTGAAATACATCCTTGACCTCGGCTTCTTTAATCAATAGGACTGAATCAAAATTTATTGCCATAGCATTCAACATATGCGCTGGAATCTGGTTCGTCATTTGAACTGAAAGATTTTCTGCGAAAAAGAAGGCTTGAATTTGCTTTTGCTCTGAGAAATTTGGATAAGCGTAAGAAGAAAAACTGAAATGGAGCGGGAAAAGTACTTTTGTACGCGACTGTTCGTATTATTGGACACGTGTTAGTCCATGAATATTTTGCAATAAAAACGTGTGTTTGTGTGGTAAGGACGTGTGTAGTAAATATGTGGATTATATGAGTCCACGATTCAACTTGTCATTTGCTGAAAGATAGCATTTAATGCTTGATAGACAGTCACGTCAATTAATTTAGAATAAAAAAAATGGTTAATTGGTTAACGTATGTGAGAAGATTAGTGGAATATCCGACTGAAAGATCAATTGTAAAACTGTGTCTTTTCAGCTGAAGATTTACTAACTTCTGTCTTCTCAGTTAACCTCTTAAAACCAATATTCCCCCTTAATAAATGCATATAAATATTAATCGAACTTAAGCAAGATTAATTAAATAAAATCATATGCTTGGAAGATTAATCGTCTGCTGCAGTGACTGAGCCCTTTCATCTTCCTTGGCCCTGCGCTATAAATAGAAGTGGCTCAGTTAGTATCAAACATATCAGTTTTCGAATATTCAGCAGATAATATGGCAGGTGCAAGTAGCTCAAGACTTCCAGATATTGCCGAAGAGTTTATGAACACTGCTCAGGTGAAACATAAAGTTGATATAGAAGATGAAGTTTTTCATAAAATTCTTCGCTATTGGGAGGAGCTGCAAGGACTCCAGTTCCTCTATGAATGTGGAGAGGCGAACACTCGTAGAGTGTTGGCAAAGATGGAAAAATATAGAGAGCGTTTGCACGTAGCCGAGATGGTGAACCTCTTTGAGAATGGTTATCTCTACCAGCTGATGCTCCACAAAGATAGGATTATTCTAGAGCGAATAACTGTTTCTGATAGTTTTCTTAAGACTGCAACTGGCAAAGTATCCGGTTGGATGAAAAAATGGAGAGCTTTTGTTGAAGAAGAATATTTTGGTGTAATCCGCAACAATTTCTTTAAATAAAAATTCATTTTGTTTTAGTGTTGTCTTTTATTTTTCTGCAATATTTAATCTCATTAGCAAAAAAAATGACTAACTGAATCATAATAACAAACTGACAAGCTAACATCAGTTAAGAATTAGATAAATAGAACAAATATATCAACAACTTAGATATAATCATGGAGAACTAATTAAGATAAGTCTATTAAACCAAGTATGTTGCGAAAGTGAGAAAACTTAGTCTCGGGTAGTGGTTTGGTGAAGATATCCGCTGCTTGCTGCTCACNACATATCCCCCAGTTGCAAGACTGGAAGCCATCTGAATATTCCTTGCCTATGCATCATTCAAGAACTTCAAAGTGTACCAGATGGATGTGAAGAGCGCATTTTTAATGGTCAGCTGCAGGAAGAAGTCTATGTAGAGTAACCTTCAGGTTTCATCAATCATACTTTTCCTGATCATGTCTACCATATGAACAAAGCCTTATATGGTCTGAAACAAGCTCCAAGAGCTTGGTATGAAACGCTTTCAAAATTCCTAACTGATCATGATTTTTCAGTTGGATCAGTTGATAATACCTTGTTCAAATTCTCTAAAAATGATCATATTCTACTTGTTCAAATTTACGTTGATGATATTATATTTAGGTCAAATATCCCCAAATTATGCGAGAAGTTTGCTAAGTTGATGCAGGACAAATTCGAAATGAGCATGATGGGTAAACTGACATTTTTCCTTGGACTGCAAGTGAAGCAACTGGAAATNTTCGTATATTTGGTCTGACTGATAAAGATACCAATTTCCAGTTGCTTCACTTGCAGTCCAAGGAAAAATGTCAGTTTACCCATCATGCTCATTTCGAATTTGTCCTGCATCAACTTAGCAAACTTCTCGCATAATTTGGGGATAGTTGACCTAAATATAATATCATCAACGTAAATTTGAACAAGTAGAATATGATCATTTTTAGAGAATTTGAACAAGGTATTATCAACTGATCCAACTGAAAAATCATGATCAGTTAGGAATTTTGAAAGCGTTTCATACCAAGCTCTTGGAGCTTGTTTCAGACCATATAAGGCTTTGTTCATATGGTAGACATGATCAGGAAAAGTATGATTGATGAAACCTGAAGGTTACTCTACATAGACTTCTTCCTGCAGCTGACCATTAAAAATGCGCTCTTCACATCCATCTGGTACACTTTGAAGTTCTTGAATGATGCATAGGCAAGGAATATTCAGATGGCTTCCAGTCTTGCAACTGGGGGATATGTTTCATCATAGTCAATTCCTTCTTCCTGCCTATATCTTTGTGCTACAAGTCTCGCCTTGTTGCGCACAACTGAACCATCTTCGTTCAGTTTGTTTATGTATACCCATTTTGTACCTATAAAAGTTTTTGAAAGTGGTCTTGGAACTAAGTTCAAGACATTGTTATGGGTAAACTGATTCAGCTCCTCTTGCATTACATTCATCCAGTTTGGATCAGCAAGAGCCTCATCAGTTTTCTTTGGTTCAAATTGTGATACGAAAGCTGAATGAATAAATAAATTAAGCATCTGATTTCTTGTTCTTACCGGATCAGATGGATTACCTATCACCAATTCTGGAGGATGTGATTTCTTCCATCTGAGTTCAGTGTTTGTTGTATCCAAGTTGGTAACTGCTTCTGTATCAGTTGGAGCTTCATCAGTTGACAGTTGAATATTCTCAATAGGCTCCTCCAACTGAACATCAGGAATATCTTCCTGTTCAACTGGTTGTTCTAATACTTTTGGTTCTAGTGTTTGGAGGTTGTTGTGATTGATATGATTATCTTTTTCATTTTCATCCTCCAAACTGATCTCTGTAAGTCTATCAATTAGCTCAACTGGATCAGTTGGCTTATCAGTTAGAGCGTTTTCCTCAAAAACAACATGGATAGATTCTTCAACATTCAAAGAATTTTTACTGAAAACTCTATATGCTTTGCTAATTGAAGAATATCCAAGAAATATTCCCTCTGCATATTTTGCATCAAAGGTTTTTAAATGATTTTTACCATTATCGAGAATAAAACATCTGCAGCCGAATATTTTAAAGTAAGAGACCACAATTTTTCTTCCATGCCATATCTCATATGGTGTTTTCATATGATTCTTATTAATCATCGATCTGTTCTGAATATAACACGCAGTGTTTACTGCCTCTGCCCAAAACCTTTGAGAAACGCCTGAATCAGCAAGCATTGTTCTAGCAGCTTCTTTAAGCGTCCGGTTTCTCCTTTCAGCTACATCATTTTGCTGAGGAGTTCTAGCTGCTGAGAGCTCATGCTTAATTCCAGCATTTTCTAAAAAATTTGAAAGAGTTTGATTGATTAATTCAGTTCCTCGATCAGATCTGATTCTATCAATTCAAACTGATTTTTCATTTAATAATCTTTTGAAAAGCTTTATCAGTTGTGCAACAGTTTGGTCTTTGGATTTGAGAAAAATAACCCAAGTAAATCTTGAAAAATCATCCACAATCACCAAGGTGTATTTCATTCTCCCTAAGCTCATGATTGGTATTGGACCAAAAAGATCCATATGTAATAGTTCTAAGCATCGGGAAGAAGATTTACGGCCCTTGTTTTTAAAAGAAGATTTTACTTGTTTACCAAACTGACATGCTGAATAAATTTTATCTTTGACAAAGTCCATTTTGGGCAAACCATTTAAAAGATCGTGGTTACTCAGATATACAATAGATTTAAAGTTCAGGTGGTTCAATCTCTTATGCCACAACCAGTTTTTAGAAATTTTTGAAGCAATGAAACATACTGGTGCATAAGATTGATCATTTCAACTGACTTTGTAAGTGTTTCCACACCGTTTGCCAGTTAGAATAACCTCATCAGTTGAGTCTTTGACTGAACAAGAGTGTTTGTCAAACTAAACTGAAAATCCGTTATCGCATAACTGACTGATACTAATCAGATTATACTTGAGATTCTCAACTAATAAAACTTCATTAATCGTAAAGTTACCATGGATAAGCTTACCCTTACCCACAGTTTTACCTTTGGAATTATCTCCAAAACTGATGTTTGGTCCAGTGTACTTGATCAGTTGAGATATCAGATCTGCATTTCCTGTCATGTGTCGTGAGCATCTACTATCCAAGTACCAGCTTGATTCATTAATTGTACCTGTTACCTGCAGTCACATACAAGATATAATTTTTGGTGCCCTTTTCTATTTGGGTCCTAAGCTGATTAGTCCTTTAGCAAGCCTGACTGACTGTCCAGTTGCTGTATTCCAGATGGTCTTTCTCGATTTGTGTGTGGTTGGTGTGTAGTGTGCAGATGATACAACATGTGATTTAGCTTTGTTCGACTAATTGTTCAGCCGTATCTTTTCTGAACCGGCTTGCTGCTATAGTAATTGGAGTAGCCATTTGAATATTTCCTGCTGAATCTTTTTGATGACTGACTACGTGAGTCAGTCGAAACTTTTGGGCTATAACCAATACCATATCTTCTAGCCTTGTTCGTACTTTCAGTAGGCTGTTCAACCAGTTTATTTGGCTCAGCTTGTTCTTGTACCATAACTGATTTGACAAAGTGAATGTATTTTCCTTTATCCATATTCAGTTTTGGTCGAGTATCATTGGGAATCATTTCATCTTGGGTGCTGAACCCTAAACCAGTTTTATCAGTAACTGATTTCTGTGAGTTCTGCATTTCAGTTAATGCAACAGATGATTTGTTCCAAGCCTGTATGAGCTCAGTTTGCTTTGAATTCTCAAGCGTCAACTTTTGAATCATTGATTGATTCATGCTCTTTTCAGCATTGAGCTCAGCAATCTCCCTTTTCAGACTCAACACATCAACTGATTCATCAGTTTTAGTTTTATTGTCTATGGGATCAGTTTGCTTTGATCTGGCCTTTTCAAACGATAAGGCAAGCTTATGATACTCATTAACCATGTCATGAAGAGTTGAAATAAGTTCTTCTCTAGTGAAATCAGTTGAGCTGAAGTCAAATACCTGTTGACTGCTTGACTCCTCTTCTGTATCACCAGCCATTAGACACTTCACTTCCTCTTCACCGTCACTGGAACTGCATGAGGTTTCTGGTTCTGACTCATCGCTGTCAGTTTCTGCCCATTTAGATTTACTTTCTTCAGCTAAGAGTACCTCATGCTTCTTCCTGGAAAACTTCTTATCATCATTGGATCTCTTTCTATGCTCATATGACTTCTTTCTTCTTTCAGTCGAGCCCTGACTTTACTTCTTGGGTTTGGGACAGTCAGCAATGAAGTGACCGGGTTCGCCACAGTTGTAGCAGCCATTTGATTCCTCTTTAGAATTATTTCTTTGATAATTGTTCTGGAAGTTCCCTTGATTTCTTCTGATAAATCTTCCAAATTTTTTAATAAACAATGACATAGCATCATTGCTCAATTGATCAGCAGACTTTTCGACTGAACCAGTTGGTTCTGTTCTGACAGCAGCTAATGCAGTTGTGACTGCTGGAGTAGAAGGCTCTCCTTCTCGAGTTCGTAGCTCAAACTCATAGGCTTTCAGATCAGCGAATAGATCATGAAGCTCAACTCTGTTTAGATCTTTGGATTCCTTCATCGCCATGGTCTTTACGTACCACTCCTTAGGAAGACCTCTGATTACTTTTAATGCAACTTCTTTGTTGGTATTTACTTTTCCAAGTGCATTGAGTTCATTTATGATGCAGCTTACTCTCTCATCATACTCATGCATCGATTCTCCAGTTCTCATCTTGATGTTGTCAAACTTCTGCACAGCAACAGATCTCTTTGGTTTGTTTGTTTCCTTCACACAGCTGGATTAACTTTTCCCGAATCTCCTTAGCTGTTTTACACATCTTGATCTTGCTGAAGGTTACTTTGTCCAGTGTCTTGTACAGTATATCCTTTGCCACATTATCCAGTTTTGCTTTTCTTTTGTCTTCTGTTGTCCATTCATCTTTGGGCTTTTCAATACGGTGAGGTGCCCCTTCAGTAATAGTCACTGCTGTATTGGCTTTCAGAATCTTCATCGGTCCTTCAGTGATAACGTACCACATGTCATCATCTTGTGCAGCTAAGTGAGCCTGCATTCTTATTTTCCACTCATCGAAGTCCTATCTGGAGAACATAGGGATCTTGTTGAAGGAAGACATAATGATCAGTTTGAAAGTGTAGATATTCTGAGACGAGATATAAACGCTCTGATACCACTTGAAAGGATCGGTTAAGAAGTGAAATGTGTTTAGAAGGGGGGGTTGAATAAACACTCACAGATTATGTTCGTTTTTCGTAAGTTGAGTCAGTTTAATGACAAACTGATACTTAATATCTCGTAAGTCGATGACAATCAGTTTAACTGAGAAAACAGTTGCGGAAGTAAACTGAATGAAAGATAGAATAACTAAAATAAAAGGTAACTAAAGTGAAAAACACACCTCTTTAGATACCCGAAGTGCAAGGTCACCTCGAATTGTACAAATGTGGGTCCCTAAAGGAATAATAAGGCTTGGACCCAAATAGATTGGGTACAAGATACTAAATTTTGTGCTTGCAGGAATAGGAGAAGAAAGACAAAATCAGCAGCTCCATTTGGTATTTGGATAGTGGATGTTCCAGACATATGACTGGACAAAAAGACCTACTTTCAAAAGTAATAAGTTGTATTGGACCAAGAATAACCTTTGGGGACAACTCAAAAGATAAAACCGTGGGTAAAGGTAAGATTATCCATGGTAACATTACTATAAATGACGTACTCTTGGTTGAAAATCTTTGTTACAACTTGATTAGCATTAGTCAATTGTGTAATAATGGTTACGCTGTAGCTTTTCAGAAGCACACATGCATAGTTTAAAATGCTGATGAGTCTACTGTATTAACTGAAAAACGAGAAGGCAACACATACAAAGTTTCATGAAATAAAGATCATGTTAATATTCCTACATGTTTATATGCTTCTCATATTGATAAACATTGGCTATGTCACAAGAGATTGAATCACCTGAACTTCAAGTCTATCAATAATCTGAAGAAGCAGAACAAAGTTGATGGTTTGCCTGATATTATTTTGGTTAAGAATCATGTCTGTTCTGCATGTCAACTTGGTAAGCAGGTGAGATCTAGCTTCAAGAATAAAGGTAGTAAATCAAATTCAAGGTGTTTGGAATTATTACATATGGACTTGTTTGGTCCAATCCCTATCACGAGCTTAGGGGGAATGAAGCATACAATTGTTGTTGTTGATGACTTTTCTAGATTTACTTGGGTAATATTTCTTGCTGGAAAAGATCAAACCAGTGGCCTACTGACTAAGCTTCTGAAAAAGATTCAAAATGAAAAATAAGTTTCCATTATATAAATCAGAAGTGATCGGGGTACTGAGTTTACTAACAAAGTTCTTGAGTTATATTTGGATGAACAGGGTATTCATCATGAATATTCAGCTGCCAGAACGCCTCAACAAAATTGAGTGGCTGAGAGGAGAAACAGAACTCTTAAAAAAGCTGTTAGAACAATGCTAGCAGGTGCAGACATCTCTCAGCGCTTCTGGGCAGAAGCAATCAACACAGCTTGCTATACGCAGAACAGAACCATGATCAACAAAAGACACAATCAGACTCCTTATGAGATATGGAAAGGGAGTAATCCTAATGTATCTTATTTTCATGTGTTTGGCTGCAGATGCTTTGTGCACAATAACGGTAAAAATTATTTGTCTGCATTTGACTCAAAATCGGATGCTGGAATTTTTCTTGGATATTCAGCATTAAGCAAAGCATTCAAAATCTTCAATAACAGAACTCTTAATGTTGAAGAATCTATTCATGTTGTATTTGATGAAGATAGTAGTGCTCCTGAAATCTCTAACGTATCAAATCTAAGTAACAGGTTAGACATGATTCATCTGGAACTGGATAATGAAGATGATGCAGTACCTAGTGTTAAAGACGCTCAAAATTCAGAACCAGACATTCCTCTGGTAGAACAAATTGTTCAGACACAGTATATACCAGAACCAGAAGTGAAAATTCCAGAACCTGATTCTGCTCTACCTAAGCATGACCAAAATGGGTCAAACCAGGAAGAATTCCCTTTAAACCCTTTTATTTGGAGAAAATCTCATCCTCCATCTTTGGTTATTGGTAATCCAGCAGCACCATTAAGAACTAGAAGGCAAATTTTTAATGAATATATGCATGCTGCTTTTATTTCTCAGGTTGAGCCAAAGAAAATTGAAGAAGCTCTTCTGGATCCTAGTTGGATTGAAGCAATGCAAGAGAAGCTGAATCAATTTAAAAGAAATGAAGTTTGGTTTCTTGTACCTAGACCAATCTCATCAAGATGTTATTGGAACCCGGTGGGTATTTAGAAACAAGCTAAATGAAGAAGGCACTGTAGTCAGAAACAAAGCAAGACTAGTAGCTCAAGGTTTCAGACAAGAAGAAGGAATAGACTATGATGAAACCTATGCACCAGTAGCAAGGCTTGAAGCTATCAGAATATTTTTAGCCTTTGCTGCTTTCAAGAACATAAAAGTCTATCAGATGGATGTGAAAAGCGCCTTCCTAAATGGTCTATTGCAAGAAGAGGTCTACGTTGAACAACCTCCATGTTTTATCGATCATTTCCTACCACATCATGTATTTAAATTACACAAATCCCTGTATGGTTTGAAACAAGCACCTCGAGCTTGGTATGATACGCTCTCTCAATTTCTTATCAATCATGATTTTACAATCGGCACAGTAGATAAGACCTTGTTCACTTTAGTTAAGAATAAGCACATCTTGTTAGTACATATTTATGTTGATGACATTATCTTTGGGTCAACTAATCCTAAATTATGTGCAAAGTTTTCTAAATTAATGCAGGAACAATTTGAAATGAGCATGATGGGAGAATTAACATTCTTCCTAGGACCGCAGATCAAGCAAATTGATACTGGAATTTTCATAAATCAGGCTAAGTACACTAAGGAATTACTGAAAAAGTTTGGCATGGAAACATGCTCTGCTGCTTCTACTCCTATGAGCTCATCTACTAAACTTGACAAGGATGAAAACGGAATTTCAGTAGAGGTAACTCAGTATCGTGGTCTTATTGGCTCACTGTTATATCTTACTGCCAATAGACCTGATATTATGTTTGCTGTTTGCATCTGTGCAAGATTTCAATCTAACCCTAAGCAGTCACCTTATATTGCTGCTAAGAGTATACTGAAATATTTGAAGGTTACTCAAAATGTCGGCCTATGGTATCCCAATGATTCATCTTTCAATCTTATTAGATATTCAGATGCTGATTATGCAGGATGCAAACTGGATAAAAAAAGCACAAGTGGTTTTTGTCAATTTCTTGGTGATATGTTGATCTCCTGGTTTAGTAAGAAGCTGACTTCCACAGCTACGTGTACTGCAGAAGCAGAATACCTTGATGCTGGAAGCTGCTGTTTTCAAATATTGTGGATACAACATGAAACGTCTGCTTAATCGTTTTCTTAAATCGTGCTAAAATTTTTTTTTCCAATTCTCACTTAGCATTCGACCGAACCATAAAATATTTTTGACATAATTTTAAAATAAGTCAACCAACTATAAGTTGAAAACCAAAGGAATGAATTTAGCATAAAATTATCCAACATTTTTTCTAAACCTAAAAATAACATTTGAAAAGTATAGCTCATACTATAACCTCTCAAAAACCACTCATAAATAAATAAATAAAAGTCATAAAATATCTTTAACGTAACTCGAAATCATAAACAATAATTAGTGCGAAAAACTAGTGTCGGTCCTCGGGTTATGTGTACATTCAGTCCAGCAAAGTCAACCATCAAGACCTCCATAAACATATTTATCATAATCACTTGCATCGATCACACCTAGTGAGTCTAAAGACTCAACACGTCATATCTTTGATATCAAAAAATACGTATAAAACCACAAGCAACAGTGAAAAATATTTGTACTTAAAATAACATTTTCATGGTAATGCATAACTTTAAACATAAACATTTTCATGAACATTTTCATATCAACATATTCATATTCGTATCAACATATTCATAATCGTATTCGTATTCATATCCATGTTCGTGTTTTGTTGAATTCAGATCGTGATTGTGACTCGTATTCTTAAACGTATTGGGCGATGGATCCATCTATAAAAACCACAGTACTGGGCGGCGGGGACACCAGCGACACTTTCACAGGTCAACTGGGCCTTGGCCAACGTATTAACATATTCGTATTCATATTCATATTCATATTCGTATCTGTATCCAAGGAAACACGATCGTCGGGCTTCTACTGAGACCATAACCCTCACGATATCTCCAACATCTAGTAGTCACAATCGATTCACATCCTTCAACATGTTGTCATCACTTAATAAAAAGCATGCATATACATATCGTTTTATTTTTGAAACCAAGCATGCAACAAATCTTTTAAATGTCCAATTTAAATCATAAAAATCCATAAACTTTTAAAATAAACGTTTCATCATAAAAAGCCATAAACGTTTTAAAATAAACATTTTAACATCATAAACATTTGAAATAAACATTTAAATCGTAAACGTTTAAAATAAACATTTTAACATAAAAATCCATAAACATAAAAATTCCATAAACAATTAAAATTGACATATTAACATATAAAAATTCATAAACATCCATAATAATTGAAAATAATCATATTAGCATATAAAACAGCATTCAGGACACTGCCATGACGTTTACTAATTTTTAGATGTGAAAAGATCGTTTTACCCCTGGACGTAAAATTTCACGTTTCCTACTTTTTCTTAATTCCATTAACTCTAATACGTCCCAAATAATTATTTAAGCTTAATTATAATTTTCCATAATTTTATGAAGCTTGAAACTAGGCGTTTCAATTAACTCGTTAATTAGCGTTTCGTGCGGCGATTAAATCCCGGATAAATCCAAAACTCGTTATTTTGATCCCAAATCTTAAACATAGTATTTTTATTATTTATTCTACCCTTCCAAGTCATGATCCATACCCGTGGACCCATGGTTCATTTTTAGTCTTTATTATTTTTGTTTTTGACACATCGACGAACACACCGAGCCATCTCCCACTTTACTCGAGCCACGCCCAAGCCACCTTGAACCAAAACCTAGCAAACCCACCTAGGACCCAGCTGACCAAGCCCAGACCGAAAAACCAGCCCTGGCCCGCTCAAAAACATCCTGGAACTCTACGTAAAATTCTGCACGTGTGTGAGTTTGTAGTGTCCTTGTTGTATTGGGACTCCCAGCCGCCTAGGACTCTACCAGCCCTTAACCACCAAACCAACATGACCCTAACTGACCCTGGACCATGCCCAGACCATACTCAGACCAACCCAAGCCCTGGACGCGAGCAGCAATCTTCCTGAGCGAGACAGCATCCTCGCGTACACCTTGCTGCCTTGTGCTTCCTCATGTTTTGCTCGAGCCAGCAGCCACCCAAGGCGCACCAGCCCCTAGCCCAGCCCTTTTGCACCCTCCTAGGACACTAAGGACCAAGCCTCGCCCAGCCCAAAGCCCCCAGGCCGAGCCCCTTCTTCCCTGCACCAGCTGCAACCCCCGCTACCCCTTGCTGAAATTCTCATGTGGAGTCCTAGCTTGCTAGAACTCCTCCCCAGCACATGGTCTCGAGTCCTAGCGTGGCTAGGACTCTTCCCCTGACCCACACATGAACCTATCCCAGCCTGGTCCAGCCAACACCAAGCCATGCATCACCTTTTCCCTTTATCCGAACACTCAGCCCCCACAACGTTCACTTGGGTCCAGCTTTGTTCTCTTTTTGATTTGCACGTTTTTAGTGGGTTTTAAGACCTATGAACTTGTGTAAAACTTGCCCCTTAACATCCTAATTCATGGCAGGCCTTTCCACAACAATAAAACATGATTTTGGAATTAAATAACACAAGTTTGAAACCTATATGCACATAGTTACGAAATTTCAATTGTGTGTCATGTTTTCTTTCAAATCATGATCAAATAAATATTATGGTATGATAGATGTTTGAAAGAAAAAAATATGGCGTGCCTTTGCGTTTTAAACGCACGAAAATGTTGGCGATTGAAGAACGGCGACGACGAGACGATAACTTGATTTTCCTTGAAGAACCTTCAAACTTTTCTCTTAATTTGGTGATGTGGGTGACGTGTATTTGAGGGAGAATTGGTGTGCAATTTCTGAAAGTGGCGTGAGTAATATGGAGGGTTAAGGGGTTTTTTTTAATATATTATATACTTAATTAATCCACTAACAAGGTTTAAGCCTATTAATAAACTTAATTAAGCCTACTTATCCCATTAGTATTTAATTAAGATATTTAAAATAATTTTGTTTGAATAAGTTTGTGAATTTATTAGTCGGGTTGCCAAAACGTTTGTATTTTTGTTGAAAAACCAACACCGATAAAAATTACGTCCCGCCGTATAAAGTCACATCAAAACTCCTTATTTTCAAAAATCAGAAAAAACATCACCCATATTTAAAATAATTAAAAACAATTATTTAATAAAAACATTTTCTATTTGTTTCAGCCATCGGTCTTCGTTCCTCGATCGCAACTCGAATAACGTTTAAAAATACATTTTAATGCAACCATGTAGAAAAATATATTTTAAACATGCAAATATGCACAACATAATTAATTAATACAATTAAAATAATTAATTAAAATAAAAGAGAATTTAATAATTTTTATGCATGTGGTTCGCGTGAACTTTTAAATTTTCGGGACTTTACACAACAACAACTTGAAGACTATGGAGTTCAATCCTCTGAATCACCCATCTTCTGTGACAATACCGATGCTATATCAATCACTCAAAATCCAGTACTTTATTCCAGAACAAAGCACATTGATATCAGACATCATTTCATTAGAGATCATGTGCAGAAGAAGGACATTCGTCTGCAATACGTTTCTACAGATCAACAAGCAGCAGACATATTTACAAAGCCTCTGTCTGAGAATAAGTTTTCTTATTTTCGTAATGTTCTTGGTTTAATTGATTTAACTTAAATATATTGTTGTTATCAGTTTGTTAATTATTATCAATCTTATGTTAGTGTGTCTTTATATCGGGTTGCCAAAACGTTTGTATTTTTGTTGAAAAACCAACACCGATAAAAAATTATGTCCCGGCGTATAAAATCACCTCAAAACTCCTTATTTTCAAAAATCAGAAAAAGCATCACCCATATTTTAAATAATTAAAAACAATTATTTAATAAAAACTTTTTCTATTTTTTTCAGCCATCGGTCTTCGTTCCTCGATCGCAACTCGAATACCTTTTAAAAATACATTTTAATGCAACCATGTAGACAAATATATTTTAAATATGCAAATATACACAACACAATTAATTAATAAAATTAAAATAATTAATTAAAATACAAGAGAATTTAATAATTTTTATGCATGTGGTTCGCGTGGACTTTTAAATTTTCGGGACGTTACACAACAACTTAAAGACTATGGAGTTCAATCCTTTGAATCACCCATCTTCTGTGACAATACCGGTGCTATATCAATCACTCAAAATCCAGTACTTTATTCCAGAACAAAGCACATTGATATAAGACATCATTTCATTAGAGATCATGTGCAGAAGAAAGACATTCGTCTGCAATATGTTTCTACAGATCAACAAGAAGCAGACATATTTACAAAGCCTCTGTTTGAGAATAAGTTTTCTTATTTTCGTAATGTTCTTGGTTTAATTGATTTAACTTAAATATATTGTTGTTATCAGTTTGTTAATTATTATCAATCTTATGTTATTCAACTAACATCAGTGTCTTTATAAGGTCAAAAGACAAATTGTGGTAACCACTGATATTTCATTGTGAATAAAATCGAAACCATGTTAAACGAGACAACTCAAGTCCTACAGAATCCTGCCATTCCGAAATCCAGTTATTCAACTCATGACTTCGAATCCTTGTAAAAGATTCTGCACTGGAAATCTTTTCTAGCTGATGCCACTCTTTCCACAGCATCACATGTAGCAGAACTTGATCAGAAGCAAGCTCAGTAATATGATCGACATCAAATTGCTGCTTGTACTTTATTGCTGTTACTCTCTGTGCGGCAGTAGGAGTCAAACCATTTCGATGCATATTCTGGAGATCTTGCACCTTAAACCATGAAGACATGATCTTCAGCCAAACATACTCCTCTATAGTCTTCATAAGATTTTCCAGATGAGGAAGTGATTCTGCTGTAACATGAACATGCGTACTGCTGCAGGCATCGGAATTGCTTGAACTAGACATACTAAATTGATGTTATCTAACATCGTTTTTAGCTTATTTTTAGGCATGCTACATTTAATGATGAAGGAGATGAAGAGTCTCAAGTCAACCGAAACGTTTTCCAACTTACTAAGACTAATTTTCTTCTATCTCTTTTTGTCATTTGCATTAAGTAAAAGCAGTAGATAAACGAGAGTAATGCCAAAATGAAACTTTTCGTTCATAAAACCAGATACATTACATTGTCTTTATCTATTACACTTGTTGATTTCAGCAGTACTCAGTACTTCAAGAAGTACTGAGTACTTCAGCAGGAATCTAACTTATATCTGCTGGAATCCCCTCACTTGACATGGTCGTGGTTTGTGAACGGGATGATTCCGCAGCTTAATTCTTCTAATTTTGAACAATCTAACTAATTGTTCAGATTACAGGTCAAGGAATTTTTGCCAAGTCTTCATATCTTGAAAAAGGATGTCTTCAAACATCATCTTACGAGAAGCTAGAAGTTGTCTTTGGAACTCTTCTGCTGAATCAGACTCTGGAGAAGACTTCGAGAGAATACTTGTATCATCCATTTGTTGTGATTTGTTATTTGTGTAAATGACTTTGTTTGTGAACTTGCAGGTTTTTATAGAAAGCCTCGGGGAAGCTAATAGACATCCATTTACTCATCCTGCACGAATATCAAGAGTCACCTGTCTTTCCATCAGATCTCGTATCTTCGCATTTATTAGTTGCATTTATCAAGGGGGAATTATGATCTCTTTTACTCATATTCGTTTGTTTTGTTAGAGGCAGAAGAAGGTTTGTTTTTTCCATAAAACAATGTGTCTACTGGTTTTTATCAAAGTGCTAGTTTTACTTCAGTACTTTATGACTTCTAGTAGATGTTATCACAAGATGACAAATCCTCTTCTGATTTTCTTTAATAACCACTTGGACAGCCCTCCTATTCTAGTATATTTTTAAATTTTTGTCATACCTGACACTCTGTTTAAACTTTTCAAATTGAACCGCAAACATATTGACACGTGTCCTTATGTTTCACTGATGGCTGTATATTTTTTAATATTAACCGCCTCTTTCATATCATTTTACTTTTACGTTTTCAGACTTTTGATTTCTAACTGCTGCTTTCTCTCGCACTAATCTCTTTTACAATATCTACTTCGAATTCACTCTACTTGCAGAAATGGCTGGAGCATACACACTGAATGCTTATCAAGTTAACTTTGCCTCAGTTCTGACTATCAAGGACGAGAATATTGTTTGGATGTTTAAAGCAGTTGAAAAATCTGGTCTCAGGAAGTTCTTGGAATCAATCGCTATCATCTACAAATCTACTCTCTTGGATTTCTATGCCAAAGCCACTGTCGAGGAAAGGAAAATCATCTATTCTCAGGGAGATGCATCTATCTCCATTGACGCTGAATTTTTGGGATCAACGTTCTTCCTCCCTCTCTCAAGTACTTCTGAACTGTCAAGTATTTCTACGGAAGAGATGTCTACTGCTCTCTCTTCTCTCTCAGCTTCTGGAGAGGAACTCTCTCCCTTCTGTTTCAAGAAGCTGCTGAAGATGGAATACCAAGTGCTTGCTGACATTGTGGCAAAGGCACTTCTAATTAAGGCCTGAACTTTTGATCGGCTGACTAAAGAAAAGGTTCAAGTGATGACAGCCATCACTTCTGAAATCAAAGTGGACTGGAGTCGATTTTTGTTCAAAATCATGAAGGATATGATTGCAAGGAGAGGTAATGGCTTTGTTGTTCAAATCAGCACAATGCTTAAGAATGCTGGTTTTCCATTCACCTCAGAACAGGATGCTTCATATGTAACTATGGCCGATGCTGACAATGTACTTGCTTTAAGGCCGAAGCCTACTGTGGCTAAATTTATTGCTCTAGAAAGGGAGTTGGGAGATGCTCAGACTGAGGTTCAAGGTCCTCAGAAGAAGATCAAAAGGAAAAGAGTGGTTATCCCCACTGATTCAGATAAAATAGTATCTGAGGAGTCTACTGCTCCCACCAAAGCATCACTCCCTGCCACCCCTAGCAAGAAGAAGCCTGGCAGGGCTCTCTGAATCAAGAAAAAAGCAGCAATTGTTGATTTAGACACTGTCCCTTTGAGACAAGTGTTTCCAGAAGCCACCGCCTCCAAACCATAATTGGTCACCAAACCAGTAACAACTTCTACTGCCACCACTTCAACTACTGCTCCAACCTTCAGACCCTTATCTGGAATAATCATTCTGGAATCTACTGCAGGGTCTTCTGCATTTACACCTGTGTTGCCAATATCTTCTACAGATAAAGGCAAAGAAAAACGCGTTGCAGAACCACATTTTCACAGCGCCAATTCATCTGTTTTAACTGGTATCAATCTTCACATGGAGGAGATTGAGAAATTTTCCCATGAAAGCATGACCTTCTTTGATGACTGGCATAAGGTTTGAGTTTTCCATCCTCTCACATTTTTCAGAACACCAGGTGCATTTGGAAAAATGGTGAAAAATGGGAAGAAAGTTTTTGACTTTGCCAAAACTGGCAATGTCATTGAAGCCATGAGGAGACGAAGTTTCATTCTTGACCAGCTGAAGTGTCAGAAGCTGGAATATGTAATAAAGACTCTTAAGTCTAATTTTGATTTATTGATGCCAACTGCTGCTCAAGATCAGAATGTTATCCAAATTCTGACCGATAGATTGAGAATGATGAGTGAGCAACTTCTTGCTCAAGAACAGGCATTTGGTGAACCTGTTCAGTATCAAGTAGGTTTTGTTCCAGACTTTGCTCAGACTAAGCTAGTTGAGGAAAGAACCGTAGCTCCTTCAGAAGCTAAGGTTTCCAGTACTCCTGCATCTCCGAAGCAGCCTACTCAATCTTCTTTCTGTTCGAGAATTGGCTTCAGTGGATGAAGTCATTGAATCTATTGCTCTTACTGTCTCTACTGCACCAAAAGCAGTTCAGGCTGATGAAATGGCCAAACAATCAGATCTATCAGCAGACCAACCCTTGGCAGAATTAGATGCTGCACGATCTCAATCACTGCCTAATTTAGAGATTTTTTCTGCTGAACATTAAGCGGAAATGGAAGTTTTGTTGAAAGTTCAATCTGAATCCATTCCAGCTGCTGAGCGCCTAGTGATCATGGAAGCCATTGAACCAGAAGATAGTGCAGCTCCTGAACCATCCACTGCTGCTGCAGGAACTTCTGCTGTTCCATCCACTGCTGTTATTTCTGCTCCACCAGAACTTGATTCCTCTACTGCTTTGATTGTCCCTCCTACTGATTCAGTTGCCCGCATTGCTTAGATTGCTGATATCAAGCAGTGTTTAGTATAAAGATCTCCATCTCCAGAAGAAGATTACTTTGATCTAGAATCTGAGATTGACATACTGAAACAGAATGTTGACAGCCTTTCAGAGATCATCAAGAAGTTATCCTATGAACATGCTGGTGAAGTCAATGCAACCAAATTCTTCCGAGAGCGCGTAACATTAACGGCAGAATCGTTGGAAAAACTTGAAGTTGAATCCGAACTCTTCAGAAAAAATGTTTTGACTAGTCACGCCAACATCGTTCTTGGTCAATCTGATGTTCTTCGAACTCTCTCTGAACATGACGTGTCTCTTCGCTTAATCTCCACTAAAGTTGAATCTTCTGATTCGAAACTTGAAGCCATCGAAGCCATGATTGAGACCCAATCTCAATCTCTTCTATCCATTAATGATCGAGTTTCGAATCAAGTCCCATTTCTGGAGATGATGAATGATAGCATTATTTATCTTATTGGGCGAGTGGATGAATTACTCAATCGTGTTGATGCCAAAAAGAGGGAAGCAGTAAGTAGGACAGTAGGAAGGGCAGAAGAAGGCAGATCTGGAGGACAAGCAGAATCCTCATTCAGAAGCCATGATCCTCAGGATGAGGATGCATTGTTCAAAGATATCGAAACTGATGAATAATACTCTTTTAAGTTCTGCTTTACTGATTATTTACTTATTGATTATTTGGTTATATTTGCTATATGTTCTCATATTCATCGTTACTAACTTCTAGGTTTTGGCATCACCGCAAAGGAGGAAATTGTTAGACTTAATTTAATTGTGGTGATGAGAGTCAAAACCAGTAGATCATGTTAGTATAACCAGAAGACAGTACATAAGCAGAAGTTTTCGTATCACCTTAACAAAGCAGTACTTATCAGATTAGAAAATCAGAAGCTGAACTTGACCTTTACTAGAATCAGAACTTATCGAACATATATTAAATGTTACCGTTACTTTACCGAGTACGAGTATTAATGCATCATTAATACTGAACAAAGTCATTTAATACGTTTTACCAATTTTTGTATGAAACAAACTGATTATTCTGAAGCTTTCTGCAGGAACCTTTTCGATAATAAAGGTGATTCTATCAGAAGTCAAAGAAGCCGTTTTGTTTATAGACGTTGGAATCAAGACTTCTATAAATACACAAGATCAACGAAGTTTATAGGTTACCCCACCTGAACTCGACAACGAACACATTCTCTATTAAACAACCATCGATTTGAGCACTCAGAACTACTTATCATCTTCAAGCTCAATATACAGAAAAACAGCACACGCTTCATAGTAGATATCTAATCTTTTGAGATTATATTGTGCTGACTGTTTATTACTCTTCAAGATATTCACGTTACTATATCTTTGAGAAGAGTTTGTAAACTGGAAAAGAGTTTTTTCCAGTACTCTGTTGTATTTGTTTTTACTATGTTGTGTAACTAAGAGTTTCAGTAGGCTAAGGGTAAGCCCTACTAAAGTGGGTGTGTACAAGTGTTGTACTGTAAAATCCAAAGTCTTTTAGTGATACCTTCTGGAAACAGAAGAAGGGGAGACGTAGAAGATTTTATCTTCGAACTTCTAGAAACAACGACTGTTCTATTGCATTTTACAGTACTCCATCCGATCGTTTCCACACTTACTATTGTGATCTGGTGGACTTACTTTTGAACAAGATAAGCTATGATCTCTAACAGGATTCTAGCACCCTTTGCAAAATCACCCAACAAAGGAAAGAGTTTGTTTAACATAACTTAAAATCATAAATCATAACTAGTGCGGAAAACTAGCATCGGTCATCGGGTTATGTGCACCTTCAGTCCAGCAAAGACAACCATCAAGACCTCCATTAACATTATTATCATAATCACCTGCATCAATCACACCTAGTGAGTTTAAAGACTCAACACACCATAATCTTGATAACAAGTACTACATATACAAATCACATACAACAGTGAAAATATTTGTACTTAAAATATCGATTTCATGAAGATGCATAAACTTTAAATATGAACATTTTCGTAAACATTTTCACGATGCATAAACTTTAAATAAAAACATTTTCATAATGATGCATCAACTGTAAACAATAACATTTTCGTAAACATTTTCATATCAACATAAACATATCCATATTCGTATCCATATTTATATCAACATATTCATATCATCATATTCATATTCATATTCATATCCATATCCATATTCGTATCCATATCTATATTCATATCAACATATTCATATCCATATTCCTTTCGTTGAATTCAAATCGATAATTGTGACTCGTATTCGTATTCGTATTGGGCGATGGATCCAGCTAGAGAAAACCATAGTACTAGGCGGCGGGGACATCAGCAACACTCTCACAGGTCAACTGAGCCTTGGTTAACGTATTAACATATTAACGTATTCGTATTCGTATTCGTATCCATGGAAACACGATCGTCGGGCTCCCACTGGGACCATAACCCTCACGACATCTCCAACATATTTAGCCACAATTACTTCACTTCCTTCAACGTTTCATATTCTCATCAATTAATAAAAATTAAACATGCATATAACGTTTTTATTTTTAAACCAAGCATGCAACATATCTTTTAAATGTCAATATTAAATCATAAAAAAATACGTAAACATTTAAAAATCATAATTTAACATATTAAAATCATAACCATCGATAAACATTTTAAAATAAACATTCTAATAGATTAAAAATTCGTAAACATTTAAAATAAACGTTTTAACATATAAAAATCATAAAAAGCCATAAACGTTTTAAAATAAACATTTTAACATATTAAAAATCCATAAACATTTAAAATAACATATTAAATCATAAACATTTAAAATAAACATTTTGACATATTAACTCACATTTAAAATAAGCATTTTCACATATAAAATTCCATAAACATTTTAAAAAAACCTTTTAACATCATAAAAATTCATAAACATTTGAAATAATCATATTAGCATATAAAAACAGCATTCAGGACACTACCATGACGTTTATTAATTTCTATGTGTAAAATGATCGTTTTACCCCTGGACGTAAAATTTAAACCTTAATATAAAATTCTCGAATTAAAAACTTAGACTTTTAATAATTATTTAAGCTTAAATATAATTTTCCATAATTTTATAAAGCTTAAAACTAAGCTTTTCAATTAATTCGTTAATCAACGTTTCGTGCGGCGATACAATCTCGGATAAATCAAAAACTCATTATTTTGATCCCAAACTTTAAACATATCATTTTTATTATTTATTCTACCCTTCCAAGTCATGAGCCACACCCGTGGACCGATGGATTCAATTTTTTTCTTTAAAATCTTGTTTTTTGACACATTAACAAACCACCCGAGCCATCTCCCGATTTACTCGAGCCACGCCCAAGCCACCTCAAGCCAAACCCCAGCCAACCCACCTAGGGACCCTACTAACTAAGCCCAGCCCAAAGAACCAGCCCTTGCCTGCTCAAAAACCTCCTGGAACCGAACACAAAAATCTCTTCCAATGGTGAACCTCACGCCCAAGTCTCCTAGCCAAACCTGGACCCTTCTCGCCGAGCCACCACCGAGCCCACACGACCCTCACCATCCTTGGACCACTCTCAAACCCAACCCAAGCCTAGCCCAGCCCCTGACCGTGCGCACAGACCACCTGAATCAGAAGACCCAAGCTGCGCGCAGGTGCTCTTCCCGCTGCTGCAGCCATCTTCACGTTTTCATCTTTTGGCTCGAGCCACGTCAAGCCCAGCCACTCCAATTCCTAGCCCGACCCCTACCTATCACAAAAGGACCCTGATGGACCACTATCCCAGCCCCAACTCGAGCCACAGCCTTAGAACTCCCGGCCACCGCCTTGCACGCTCGGGATGAGTCTTTGCTCAAGTGGACTCTTCCCTAGACACTCCCCTTGAGCCCTAGCCATGCTATGACCATACCTGACCCTGACCCACGTCTAGCCCAGGCCCCAACCCAAGCCCTGGCCAACCCGTGAGCCCTCATGCAAAGAAACGAGCCTTGAACCTCAACAAGCACACAAACCTCAAAGAAAACTCACGGTTCTATGTTATGTAATTTTTCCACGGTTCCAGCTTGGTATTTCCTTTAAATTATCATGTTTTGTCCCTAATTCATTCATATTTTATCATGTCTTGGCTGCGTGTCCGTTGGCTTCAAAAACGATTTCAAAACAAGCGTAAAATCGATAAAACTTTGAAAATATGTAACGTACCGCAAAACAATCGAACACCATTGTTTTTCATGCATAACAAAATTAAATAAATACTATGGTGTGACGGATGAGTAAAGAAGAATTATGGCGTGCCTCTGCGTATTAAACGCACGATTTATTCGTTGACGAATCGAAGAACGATGACGACGGGACCTTGGCTTGAATTCCCTTTGAAATTTCGAATTTTCTCTTCAAAATTGTGGTGTGTGTGTGCCGTGTACTTTGAGGGGACTTTTGGAGTGGAATTGTGAAAGTGTCATGAGTATTATGGGTTAATGGGGAGGGTTTAGCATATTATATAGTTAATTAATTTTTAATTAAGCTTAGGCCCATTAAACATACAAATTAGGTCCATTAGTGCTTAATTAGAATTTAATTAAAGTATTAAAATAGTTTTGTTTAATAAAGTTTATGAATTTATCAGCCGGGTTGCTAAAACGTTGCATTTTTGTTGAAAAACCAACACCGATAAAATTTACGTCCCGGCGTATAAAATCACCTCATATCCTCTTATTTTCAATAATAAAAAAAAGCATCACCATTAATTTAAATAATAAAAAACAATTAACAAATAAAAACATTTTCTATTTTTCAGCCCTCGGTCTCCGTTTCTCGATCGCAACTCGAATAACCTTTAAAAATATATTTTAATGCAACCATGTAGAGAAATATATTTTAAACATTCAATATGCACAACAAAATTAATTAATGTAATTAAAACATTTAATTAAAATACAAAAAAATTTAATAACTTGCATGCATGTGGTTCGCGTGGACTTTAAAATTTTCGTGGTGTTACAATAATCTTATTGGAACTTACAGGAAGTCGGATGGAGATGCCGTTAATTCTTGATGGATCGTGTGCTCGGTACCTTACGGGTGCTTTCAACACAATAAATCAATGAGCTGCAATAGCTCGTGTTCTAAGAATGTATACATCGATGAATTAAATCAAGTTTGGTATTAAACCAAGCGGAAAACACTTGAAATAATCCTTCGTTAAGAAAAACTGATATGTTTTTTATACTGTGCAACTGAAGAACTGAATTTACGGGAAAATTTAGTTAGAGCTTATATCAGTTCAGTTATGGACAGAACTGAACTGATATCAGCTGAACTGATCAAATCAGTTAAGAACAAAATAAGCAGTTAAACAGTTAAAAGACACAGGATATGTTTATGGATGTTAGGAGACTTCAACTGCTCCTACGTCACCCCTTCTACCTCCACGGGGAGGATACACTAGAAGACTTAAATTTATACAACACCTTGTACAAATCCTACACAGCTTAGGAATTACCCACTGCCTAACTGAACTCCTAGTCTAGACTGAAGACAGCACTTTCTAGCCAACACTTGTTTAACGTCCATGTGTCAAAGGCTACATACACAAGTTTATTGTCTTTGTGCAAGACTGTATTTGAGTGGTGGTGGTGTGTGCGTGTTTGTGAGAACTGAACAATGAATACACCAGAAAGGTGTTCTCACACACTGAGGGAAAATAAGCTTCTAATCTAAGCTGATATAACTTTGAAGTGTTCCCTCACAACTGGGCGTAATGCTTCTTGTAAGCTGATATGCAATATGCGTGCACTTCTTCTTGTTGTGTTCTCTCTTTCAGTCACACTGTGTATGTGTCGTTCGATAAGTTGGTTCTTTCAGTTAGCATATCCGATAGCTTCAGTTTTGGCTCGTAAACTTATCATTTCATTTTCAGCTATCTGCGCACTAAGGTAGGTTATTAGAAACAAAATAACAAGTTTTGTTAACATCAAAATTAAGCGAAGATTGTGAACTTGAAAAGTTCCAACAATCTCCCCCTTTTTTATGCTCACAAAACTTGAACAGTTAAAACGATTAAAAACTTATAACAGATAAAAGAAATTTCAGTTTGAGGGATGACATATTTAAAATCAGTTTTAAAAAGAAAAGCTCCTCCTCAAAAACTGAATTTAAAAATGAGTTAAAAACATTTTTAAAATATTTTTCAGTTCGAGGGAAAAGAAAACTCTCCCTCAAGAACTAAATTAAAAACTCCCCTTTAAAATATAAATAGTCACATGATTTTTAAAAAAAATTTCAGTAGCAATTATCAATCAAGCAGTTAAGGTTACACAAAAACTAGAAATATCAGTTCAGTTATATTTAAACTAACTGGATAACATGATGTTTATTTAATCAAATAAACTTCCCTTGTATTATAATTAAACACAACAGTCGTGTAAGGGAAAAATGCTACTACACTTAGTTGAATTTTAAACAACATCAGTTATCAATCAGTTTACATATAGTAGAACTAAATGTACCGAATACCGGTCGTCTTGAATGCTTGACATACTACATAGCCTTGAATTTCTTTGCCAGATGAACAGCTAGCTGTTTTGAACTTGACTCCTGTGCTGGCTAACTGGTCTAGCTGATACAAACTAAACCCAACTTATTGCTGAACCGCATTGATCATCTCTTCTGATCTGATATGGCTGTTAAGCGGCGGTATACTGTTGGTGATTAAGCTCCTAATCATCCAATATTTCAGCTGGCAGTTGGGCTTCGTCTGCTGATCAGCTGAACTAGTCGGTTGGCAACTGAAGTCTTGTCCGCATATCAGTTTTGCTGTTCTGCTGTCAGTTGAACTCAAAACCCTGCAAGCTGCTCAAACAGCAAAATTACGGAGTCGAGTGAAGTGGCTACGATGTTACTTGCAGAGCCAATCCACTCTTCTCCAATAAACGCATGATATATAAAATTTTTAAAAAGGTTTTGAAAACTATTTTAAATACCATCTTAAAATACATTTTAAGATATCAATTTTCAAATTTCCTTCTTAGAACAACTAGCATTGATACGAATTGATGGATCGTGTGCTCGACACCTTATGTAGAGCCCAAATTTAGTACGCGTAAAACACATGTATTTATTTAAATTATTTATTTAATTTTAAATTGATTTTAGCGATGCATGATTTATTTAATTGCATTATTTTTAAATTATTTATGTTTATGTGATGCACGTTAAAATATTTTCTTGAGTTTCATGTTTCGGGCGATTATTCGATGCGGGATCGAGGAATAGAGACCGACGACGATTTTGGCAATTTTAAAATGTGATATTTCATTTTAAGTTAAGTTTGGGGCATTTTAAATGATTTATTTAATTTTTATCATTTCAAAAGCCCAATTAATTTATTAAGTGATTTTAAGATTTTAAAATTTTTAAAGTTTTGACGTTGTGTATTCTATTTTATTAATTAGGGGATTTTGTAATAGTAGAGGAGATTAACTTTTAATTAGCATTTTTAATTTTCATTAAGCAATTTAAATACACCTAATTATAGCACACACACACACACACGTTATCACTCAAACTCACACACACCCACACATTTCCACACACCACATATACGATATACACACACACATATTTCCTCCCATTTCATTTCATATTTTTGAAGAGAAAGCTTAGAGTTCTTAAGCAAGGGCAGCCGCCCCCTTCCCTCTGTAATTTCCAGAAGTTTTCGTTGGGTTTTCTTCAAAGAAAATCGTGCCACGTTCGTCCCGGATCGTATCTCGCATCTTTCCCGCTTCGGTATCGTCAGTTCGATAATTTTAAATATCAAAAGGCATGTATAATCTATTGTTTCTGCATCGATCTCGTCATATTATGTGTTGTTATGTTTATTATGCGTGAAAATCCATGTATGTTGTGAAAAAGTTTGAACAAAAACGTTTGAAATGATTTTTGGATCAAAATTTTTAGATCTAAGAATGTGTTTGCTGTCATGTTGTGTGCTGCGAATATTTGGTCGCTGATCTTGAAAAACCTTCAATATATAAAACGTAGAACTTTTTGATATCTTCAATTCGACAGTAAATTCGAAAAATTTGGATAAGAAATGGGTGAGTTATGATCGTTTTTGTGGGACTGCTCAAACTACGTTTTTTTGAAAGTGTGTTCTTGACTTGTTCTTGAGTTTCTTGTATTGCAGGTTTCGTTGGAGATCGCCGAGTGTTCCTTGCTGTGTTTAGAAGTGTCCAATGGGGCGATCATGTGAATTTTGGGGTGTTGTCTCGGGTTGGTGAGGTTGTGCATGTATTAGAAGTCACAGGGATTTCTTGTGCATAATTTTGGGTGGATTCGAACAGAACTAGCGCCGCACTGCGGGCGCCGCAGCGCTGCCAGTACTTGCCAGCAAGCGCCTAGGCATTGCAGAGCAGTGCTGCAGCGCTGCTGGTACGCACCAGGCAGTGCCGCAGCGCTGCAGCGCGCTGCCTCAGACGGATTTTTAGGTTTCGAATTTAGGTGTTCTTGCTTCCTTTGGGTACTATTAATTCGTTACGTCCTAGTATACTAAAAGTTCATTTAGATGTTATGAAGTTTGATTGGGGAACATTGAACTATGTTTTAAGCAAGGTCCGTGCCTTCCATTGTGTGGGGAAATTCATACTTCTTGTCAAGATGTGGGGAAATTCATACTGGAACTAAAACTATTATATTTTCAAGCTATCCTGGAAGACCAGCAGATAATAAAAAGCCTTTCGATAATAGGAAAGCTTAGATGTCCTGAAAGGTAGAGAGAAGTCGAAATAGTATTTGATATTACAAAACACAGAAATCAATTTCTTTTTAATACTATATATTATTTAGAGCAACCTATCATATGAACTTACCAAAGAATGATCAAATCGGAGAATTGGAAGTTCACATCAAAAGTGTAACGTCCCGAAAAATTTAAAGGTCCACGCAAACAACATGCATGCAATTATTAAATTCTCTTGTATTTTAATTAAATGTTTTAATTGCATTACTTAATTATGTAGTGCATATTGACATGTTTAAAATATATTTTTTTACATTATCGCATTAAAATGTATTTTTAAAAGGTTATTCGAGTTGCGATCGAAGAACGGAGACCGAGGGCGGAAAAACGTAAAATGTTTTTATTAAATAATTGTTTTTAATTATTAAAGATATAGGTGTTTGTTTTTAATATTTTTGAAAATAAGGAGCTTTGATGTGATTTATTACGCTAGGACGTAATTTTTATCGATGTTGGTTTTTCATCAAAAAATACGAATTTTTAAGCAACCCGACTATTAAATTCACACACTTATATAACCAAAACTATTTTTAATATTTTAATTAAATCCTAAACAAGCACTAATGGGCCTAAACTTTGCTTAATAGGCCTAAGCCTTGATTAGTGAATTAATTATTATAAAATACGTAAACCACCTCAAAACTTACTCAAATCAAATGCCACTTTCAGGTTTCTTTTGCACACACCAAATTCTCTCAACTTTACACGGCACACACAAGGGAGGTTTGAGCGCAAAAATCGAGAAAATTTCAAGGAGGAATTCAAGCCAAAGGTCTTGCCCCGTTCTTCGTCGTCAACGTTTATTCGTGCGTTTAAAACGCAAAGGCACACCATATATCTTCTTTTCTCATCTATCACATCGTATTATCATTTTTAATAACGTTCGTATGAATAGCATGGTGTACATATTAATTATTTTCGGATGTGTGCATATACATGAGATAAATCAATGATTTTATGTTAAAATTCATGTCTTATACGTATTAAGTTGCTGCCATGATGCTAGGTTGTGACTAGGTAAGGTTTATACATGTGTTAGAGTCACACACACTCACCCTAAACACCACCAAGTCGAAGGAACAAGTAAAAACGCAAGAGACATTTTTTTTGTGCTGCCATGAACTTGGGGCAATCGGTTTTCATGTATGGAGAGCTTGGCTTGGTTTGGCTAGGACCAAGACCAACTAAGGACGTAGGGGAGTCAGGGGGAGAGTCCTAGCCAAGCTAGGACTTGAGTACAGGGCTCAGGAAGGAGTCCTAGCTATGCTAGGACTCCCACCCGAGGAAGGAGTGCTGCGTGTTTTCAAGTGCAGCAACACGCATGAGATTGAGGGGCTGGATTCGGGGTCACGGGTGGGTTAGAAGGAGTCCTTAGGGTCCTAAGCAAGTGCACATGGGTTTGGTTCAAGGGTTGGGGCGATGGCTATAGTCCCAAGCACCAAAACGTAGAGTCCATTCTTCATGGGAGTTCTCGACCAGGAGAGGGTTCGGGTTGGGGACTTTTTTTCATGGGTTGGTCAGGGTTTGGAGCAACATGGTTCGGGGGCGACTCGAGAAAATCGAAAGATGGCTCGGGGTCGAAGTTTATAGGTCATAATAGGGTTTTCCAAACTAAAATAAATCGAAACACGGCTCACGGGGGTCGAGTCGTGGTTCATAAGGGCTAAAACAATATAAAAAGACTAAGTTTTTAATTTAGGAGTTTTATATTAAAGTTTGGGATTTTTTTCGGGATTAAAACACCGTCAAAACGATTAATTAATTATTAATTCAAAAGCCTAGTTTTAAGCTAAATAAAATTATGGGAATTTTAAGTTAAGCTTAAATAATTATTGGAACATGTTAGAGTCAATGAAATCATGAAAAAAGTCAAAATGTAAAATGTCACGTCCAAGGGTAAAACGGTCTTTTTACACCTAAAAATTAGTAAAGGTCATAACAATGCTCTAAATGCTGTTTTTATGCTATTATGATTATTTTTAAAGGTTTATGAAATTTTACATGTTGAATTATGATTTTTAAATGTCCATGGATTTTTATGATTTAAGGTTGACATTTAAAATACATGTTGCATGCTTGGTTTTAAAAGAAAAATTATATTTATGCATAATTTTATAAAGTGATGAAAATATGAAAACATTGATGAAAGTGAAGTAATTGTGACTAATGAAGATTTGAGGATATGAGGATATGATTGAGGATAGGCCGAGGCTTAGTTGACGATCTTGCGTCGCTGATGTCCCCGCCGCCCAGTACTGTAGTTACATGTAGATGGATCCATCGACTTTTGAAGATTGAGGAAAGTCACAATTAACGATCTGAATTCAATAAAGGAAAAGATAATGTTTATGGTAATGATAAAGGTTTTATGTCATGTTATGTTGAGGAAAAAGGAAAAGGTTAAGGTTTATGTTTGCATGCCACGAAAATGTATTTTTACGTAAAGGTATTTTTCACTGTTGCGTGTGATTTTATACATATATTTGTTATCAAGATTATGGTGTGTTGAGTCTTTAGACTCACTAGGTGTGATGGATGCAGGTGAGGTTGAGGGAGGTCTTGATTCCTGATTTGGCTGGATTGAAGGTGCATACAATCCGAGGACCAGCCCTTCTACTTTTTCCACACTTATGATTTATGATTACGATTTATGTCAAAAGATTTTTAAGACTAGTTATTTATGCTTTTGAGTTGTTTTAGAGAGGATGATACTTTTTAAGTTTATTGCTTTTTAGGTTTGGTAAAACATTTGACGATTTCATGTCTTGACTATTTCTTTTGGAATTTCAAATATTAGATGGTTGTTTTATTTCTAAATGGTGCAAAATATTTTATTAAAATATTTTCATATGTGTTAAAGGTCCGGTCTAGTGTGTAGGTTTAAAAAAAATTTCTAGTACTTTTTAACAATTAAAAAAGGCAGACATTTCAAAAAGAATCCCAGAAAAATAAACAAATCAATTTGTTCTTATGCTAAAGTTTCTCGAAAAACACAAACCTTAGAAACATCTAGATAATGGAATGGAATTCAAGTCAGATGATAGAATGTGGAAAATCTAATAACCACGAGTCCATTCTCAATATACATCTCAGTAGGAATGTTATATGAACAATATAAAGAGGAAAGGAGCTGGAATATGTACGTCAAAAATAGGAATTTTTCCAAAAAATTTGAAGAAGTATTACCTTAAATTTTTGTACGATATTTTTCAAAGCGAATCGTAATCTTATGTAAAATAATTAAAATGACATAAATATTAATCGGATGTGCTGGACAAACACCTTGGTATAAGGTAAAAACACCACCGATTTATTTTCATGATATAGGAGCAGATATTTTGCTAGGAAATAATTTATTGAAAATGTTTTAATCCTATACACAAGAAAATGAGACTAAAAAATTAGTGTTCACAACATCATGTGATCACAAAGTTATAGTTCAGAAACTAATAGATGAATTTTACAAAAAAAAATTCAATCCAGTTTCGCAGCAAGCTTTGTGATTAAGGAAAACTTTTAAACCCAAAAATGAAGGATTCTAGACGTTTGGAGAAACAATGCTTCAATTAAAAGTAGATCAAAACCTCCAACTACAAGAAATATAATTCTTCAAAATAGCTCTACACCATAAGGATGTAGAGTTTAAATCAAAAGTAACTTAACTCGAGAAAGTAGCTTCAAAGCTCGGAGACTAACTCAACGGGAGGCCAAGCTGCAAGTAATCGCATCCATCAAAGAGTTATCGCTGGAGGAGTAAAACCCCAGCTCAGGGACTCGATCTTTCAGCTCAAAACAGCTCAACAAAATTTGTCCTAACGAGACTAAAAAAGGAGCTAAAAGATGAGCCAAGGAATTGGACAAACTTATTATGCAGGAAGTGACCATTGATATAACCCATGAAGGAGCTAAGGGAAGAGCTAAGAGTTTGGACATATTTAGTATGCAGGAAATGACTTTTGAGGTAATCCATGGAGGACCTAAAGGAGGAGCTAGGAGACCCGGACACATTTATGGTGCAAGGAATGACTCTTGGTGCTTGGCATATCTTTGACCACCATTTTGATCACAATTATTTCATTTCTTGGGCTCCAAGTGATCGACCAAATGGCTAGGTGGAAGGTCATTTTTCTTCCTATAAATACCACTCACTTGGTTGATAAAAAGCACACCAAAATACCTCTAAATTTTCGGCCAAAGGAGAGCAAAGAAGGGGAGGGAAATTCTTGCAGTGCAGGCGATCAAAAATTCGCGTCAAAGTGCTGCTAAAATCGTGTCCCAGTCTGCTAAAAAAAATAATCGAAGTGCTGCCCAATTTTCGGGAGAAGTCTGTTTGAAGATCAAGCAAGCATTAGGACTATACCTTCGAAGTACAGTAAGTGGGTTTTTGCTATGTATATTTGTTTGTATTTTAAAAACTTGAATATATAAGTTATGACATGCATTTATGTGTGTCTTCATTTCGAAAATATGATGTCTGTCTGTTTAAAATTTCAATCGATTATGTGTTTTCTTCTATGCTTCGAATTTTTTTGATTCCGCTGAATCCGTTTGAAACTCTGATATCTGAAATTTATGATATGTTCTGTCTGGTAAACTCTGAATTCTGTGTGGCACTGTTACGCTTCGAATTTGAAATGGGACGAGAATTGTAGTTCTGTCTGGTCCCCATCGGTGGGTATAAAATCATGTTCTGTCTGGCCCTCATCGGTGGGTATAAAACCGTGTTCTGACCTCACCCCTTAGAGGACTAACATATTGGAGACAATTTGACCATGGAAATGAGATGAGTAACAGTGTTGTGTCTGTTCTGAATTGATCTGATCTGTTTCTGAAATGCTCTGAATCATCTGCTAACTCCTGTCTCATATTCGATTCGTTTCTGTAAGTTAAAAGTAATAAGATTTGAAAGTGTGTTAAAGAAATGTTTTAAAGACTAAGTTCTATATGTATAATTGGATATCGATCGACCCCCACTTGCTGAGTATTTCTCAAAACACTCACCCCTTACAAATTTCAGATAAAAATGAGGAACAACTGAATGAGGAGGAGCAGGATGAGTTCTGGGGATGGTGATCGACAGACAAGTTTCCGGAATTTAATACTTTATTTCTCTTTTGTTCAGTTTCCGCAATTACAACTCTGATGTATTTTTTATTTCTATTGTCATTGTAAAGACAAAGTTTAATTTATGAAAAGACTGGTGGTATTTTGATACGAGGCTTAATGATTTTCAAGTATTTGTTAAACAATGTCGAATGTCACATACGCTTCGGGCACAGGATGTGACATTTAAGTGGTATCAGAGCCGCCAGGTTCATAATCCCGCTGGGATTTTGATAGACAAAATTTGACAAAGTCAAATTTTGGCAAAAGCCTAGTGCATCCCAATCTGAGCCCAACTTTCATTTGTTCCCTAATTTTCGAACAAATTCAAAAATATATCTCTTCAATCGTTCCGCAATCCTTAGTATCAAAAATTTTCCCCGACAACTTTGTTTCTATTATTTGTGCCTTTCTATCCTTTATACGATTCTGATGCTTTACCTCGATTTTTATCCTAGGAAACGGCTGCTCCGCGTACTCGAGCTCAGGCTGCCCTTCGTATGCGTCAGCTTACCATAGATAATCAAGCTAGGGAGATAGTGACTTTGAAGGCACAGCTGACTAAGGAGAAACTCGAAAAGCAGGAGCTCAGTGAAATTAGGCACATACTAGAGACTGACGTACATCGATTGACTCATTATTTGGATTTGGCTGAGAGCCAACTGCTACAGATACCGACTGATTCAGCTCGCATCGCACGCTTAGCTTCACTCAACAGGGATTTCCTGAGAGAATAGAGATAGAGCGAGGACGTGCTACTCAGGCCCGTCAGCGTCAGGAGGAGTTCAACGCCAAGCAGGAACGGTACATTTCGGAGCTCCACGGCACTATGGACAGACTCCAACATCAAAATAACTACCTGCATCTGGTGATAGAGAATATGGAAGAGGAAGAGGAAGCACCGATGGAGGTGGTAGGCGACAACAGCGACAGGGACAGCCACAGCGATGGAGGAGAGATGATAGATTAGATTAGTATCAGGATTGGTAATAAAAGTATCAGGATTGTAATGAAAATATGATTGAAAAATTATTAAGTGTATCAACTTCTTTCTAAATAAAAATTCTATTACATTTAAAATTTAATGAGTATCGTATGAAAATGTTCTTTTTATATTTATTGGAGACCAACATGGATCTTCAAAGCATTATAAATGAACTTCAAAAACAACTTCAGGAAAAGGAGACAGAAATTAAAACATTGAAAGAAAAAAATGAAAAACTCGAGAGAGATAACTACCAGTTGGATGGGAATAACGTGTGCATGATGGAGGATCTTCGGGAGGCCAGAGCGGAAGAGAAGAAACTACGCGAGGACATTAGACGTTATGCTGCTTATCATCTAGAGTCGAAACGTCAACATGAGATCACTAAGAAAAAGTTGAACAAAATTTTTACGCTCCAAATCCGGGATGACTGCCTTCTCAAAACACGCTGCCTTGAGGAACGAATCGAAGAACAAGAAAATGATGAGAAAGTAAACCAATCAACGATACAGGAGCTTCAGGAGCAAGTAAACAACCTTGACCACCACAACACACAATTAAAAAATCATATTGATCAGCTAAAGAATAACATGATCAATATGAAGAGCTGATCAATATGAAGGAACTCTTTGAAGAACTTGAAGCTAACCAAGAAGAAAACCCCATGGAGGAGGAAATCGATGAAGCAGTAGGAGATGGCGAAGTGATAGACGATTAGGGAGAACCCTATATTAGGCATTGATTGTATCTAGAACTATTTGACTAATCATTTGTTTTGAAACGATTGATTGTATGAATTCCAAAATTTAATGAAATTATTTTGATTATACATTGTGGCAAACAAATTAATAAATATATATGTTCATAGGAAATGGCTGGTAGACCGCCCAGAAATAACCGAAATCCCCACAGAGTTAACTAAAACGAGGATGAGAATCCCTCAAGGGTAAATCTCAGCCAGGAAGACATGATGGCCATATCTACCATTGTAGCCGCCACATTGCAAGGAATCGTGAATCCCCATGCCAACGCCATTCAGCCGCCATTGGAACCACAACCGCGTGGAATTAAGTACCATTATGAATCCCTCAGAAGGAATCGAGTTCCAACTTTCGATGGGAACCCAGATCCGGAAGTCAGCCATAACTGGCTCAAGAATGTCGAATCACAACTACACCTACTGGAAGTGCCTGAAGGATTGAAGGTGGAGGTTGTGACACCATTTTTGGAGGATAGAGCACGAAACTGGTGGGAAACTGTGTCACCATCTCTGGCTGAGGTGGAACAGATCACATGGCAGGCTTTTAGAAGAGAATTTTTGGAACAATACTACCCAACCGAGTTTCTTCAGAAGTTGAGCGAATTTGAAAACTTCAAGCAGACGCCAGATATGACAGTGATGGAATACACTTCGAAGTTCAATGATCTGGGAACCTATGTTCCGACAATCATGCATGATGAAACATTGAAAATGCATCGCTTTAAGAAAGGACTGAGCAGTCGGATTAAATCGGCCTTGGCGGTGTTCAAGCCAAACAATTTTGCTGATTTGATGGGCACTGCAATGAGCGCAGAGATGGATATCAAACACTGTGAAGAAGAGAACAAGAACAAAAGACCGTTGGTCAGTCAATCTGGTCAAAGTGGTCCCAAATTCAAAAAGTCAAACTATTCAAGTGGTCCTTCAAGAGGAACTTTTAACAGTGATGGCAATACTGAAAAAAAGTGGTGCGATACATGTCGACAGAAGCATATTGGCGAATGTTATCGGAAAACAGGTGCTTGTTTCAAATGCGGTAAAGTGGTTCATCGGATTAAAGACTGTTGTAGAACTCGTTAAATCAGACTACGTATAAACCATGCATAATTTCTAGTGTTTTAAATTAAAAATGATTTCTTTAATATTTAAGGCATTTTAAAGTTGTTTAGTCATGAGTATTCATTTTTAATCGCGCAAGTTTAGTTTTATTTTTTCAGTTAAATAAGCGAGGCCGGACCGGAGTTGGAGTTTTAAGATAAATTTAATGATAAGAAAATACTCCTAAATTTAATTTAAATCAAAGAATAATTTATTTTAATGAAAAAAGAATGTTTAAGAATTTAATTAATTAGAGTTAAGTAGTAAATAAATTCTTCTATGTCCAATAATTTAATTAAAAGCCTAAAATAAAATATGTGACCAATGGAGATAAGTTAATCTAGGCTTATTTTATTTAAGAAATTGTAACTTAACATGTTAGTAAATTTAATTTAAAGATTTAGCCATGCATGCAAGAAAATAGTCTCCCTAAATTAATTTATTTAATTCACTAAAATACCTAATGGGTAGATGAAACTCTAAAGATTTAAAATACAATATTTAAGCATTATTTTTCCCTCCCATTATCTTAGAAAATCGGCCACCTCCTTGAAAAGATTTAAATATTTGGCAACTCTCCATTATTGATCCCTTTCCTTATCCTTTCCTTGGTATGATTAATCCCCTCACATTTAATCATCAACAATTAATAATTAAGGAATATTTTCACCCAATTTACTTGGTAGAATTCGGCCACCCCACTTTTAAAAGATTTGTTATTGGCTTGACAACTCACCATTTGCTATCATTCCTTATCCTTTTCTTGGGAGATAATTCCCCCACCTTTTAATCACCAAGTAATTATTAAATAAGCAATTTCCTACCCTATTTTGAATGAGAAAAATCGATTATCTCATCCCATTAAACATCTCTCAATCAAACAATATCAAATCATTTCTCTTATCTCTCAAACTCTAGGATAGAAATATTTCTACCTTGCCATTCTATACACATATATCTTGCAACCTCCCTATTCATTTCCCTAGACATTCTCCTCTCCATCCATTCGAAAATTTCAGAGCAAACTTCTGAAAAAAAATCGTGTGAGGCTAGAGGAAAAAGAAGAGAGAAAAGTAAGAAAGAAAAAGAACTCTGTCTTCTCCGTGCCGTATTCGTCGTATCGATTTGTTTTCATTTCAAACAAATCCAAGGCATGTTTCTATCATTATTTCTCTTCAATCAAGTCATAGTATTATTTTTAAAACATCATATGTGCATGAAACTTGAAGCAAAAACCAATTTTTGGACAGCAACATTTTCGAAAATATTGTGAAGATTTTAGGCTCATTTCTTGTGCCTTCACGGGTTTGTGTGATTTTGATGATTTCAAGGGTTGGCTTCGGTTCCAGGCATCCAAGGCTGCACCTAGGCACGTACTAGGGTGTGTTAGGATCATGTTGGTACATTAGTTCAAGCCTCATGCACTCAAGGAATGGAAATGACAGCAACTCTTCCATAATGCCATTTTGAGTCTCGATTTCTTGTTTTGCTGTCAAAAGGGAGGGTTTAGGTGGGTCTTGGTTGGCCTAGGGCCTGTAACCATGGTCTGAACTCCTCTTTGACATTTCTAGGATGTGACCAAGATGCCCTTTCATGGCTTGGTTCATAGTCCCATCGGTTTTAAAACAAAAAAAAAAAAAGACAAATAACCCCCCTTCGATTTTTGCCCCTGCGCGAGTGAAGCTTCGGCCTTGAAGTTTTGTGTGGAACTTGGTTGGCTTTTTAGCCCTTAGCCATGGTTCACACAATACCTCATGATGTCTAGATCAAGCCATGGTTGATCATATGACCATTGGAACGACACATGACAGCAAGCGATCCAAACAATCGCATGGTACAGAATTTTTCTTTGTGTTCTCGGTTTGAGCTTGTGTCTTCCTAGGTTTTTGTTTGGATTATGGTTAGCCTAGGGCCCTTAGCCATGGTTCAAACCATACCTTAGGATGTTAATAAGAGGCTCTGGTTGGTGGTTCAAACCCCAATGTCCGATAGTCTCGAAACGAAGCGACGGAAGCTCAAGAGCTGCTGCTGCATTTTCTTGGACAGCAGGTTTCGCTTCGGTTCAGAGGTCACGTACGAGTTCTTGGTTTGCTTTTAGCCTATGGCCTTGACTGGACAGTACCTTATTGAGTTAGGAAGGTCATGTTTTTGGCCGTTTGTGATTTGGTTAAGTTTAGAGATCGTACGAGAATTTACGGTGCAATGTGCCAAAGTGACTCTCGAAAGAGCGTTTCATGTTTTGGCATCCATTCACCAAAATTTCGACTTGTACAACTTTAGGAGCATTATTTCATCATTTTAGGTGTAATTTAATCATGACTAAATGATGGTTCGGTGTTGGTTCGGGTTGACACGGAGTCATGGATAAATACTAAGTTGTAAAGCGTAATTGTCTCGTTTTTGGGTTCAATTACGAAGTTTTGGTCAAGTTAAATCATTTGCATATTTTTCATGATAGAAATAGGGCGCAGCGAGTCTGAGAACGATCCAACCCATTTGGTAAATTAATACAGGATGTTTAATTATGTTATTTAATTATATTCCGTGCATAAAAATATAAAATATTCATTTTTGAGATTTATGCGATATTGCTTGTGGCCACCTCACTATCATGGGATTGCAGCTTATAATGGGATTACTACCTTACCCGGTGGTCACTAACCGGTTCATGTTCATTTATTGGTACGGATATCAAGTCCAAGGGCTGTGATGATCTCTACCGCCCAGTATACTGTGGTTTAGTTTGATTAGGTGATTCAGTTCAGTTCATGGGCCACTTGCGTAGAACATAATCTAAACAAAAAATTATTACATGCAATTTCATGACACGGCTCTACGGAGCAAACATTTCACTTACGATTTTCCGTTCAGTTATGCACGTATTTATAATTATTCATGACACGATTTTCATTATATGCTTTATGACACGATATTTCCACGTTACATTTTACGACATGATATCTTTACATGGCATGAAATTTTATGATATATGTACTTGTTATTTACGATATATGTATGCTGAGTCTTTAGACTCACTAGACTTGATTGTTGTAGGTACTGATGAGGTCAGGACCAAGGGCGGATACCAGTGAGCCATCGTGGGTCGGCAGTAGTAGGAACCCGAGGACCTCATTTTCGGCACTTACTATTTTTATTCCAAACTCAGTTTTAATTTTTTGAAATTTTTTTGTTACTTTAAAACAAATATTTACTTCCGCTGCTACTTTAAACGTTGAACCATTTTTATCAGTTTATTTTATGAATGAGGCTTTTTATTTAATTAAAGAGAAAATTTTTTTTATTCCGCAAAATTTTCAAGTACGAAACATTGGTTTCTACAACTGTCCAGACAACAAAGACAAAGGGACGGGACCCAACAAACCAAATGAAAACAAGACTAATGCCCGAGTGTATGCAATAACCCAGGAGGAAGCTGATAACACCAACGAAGTGGTGGCAGGTATTATTTTACTCAATGAAATACCTGCATATACTTTGTTTGATTGTGGTGCCACACATTCATTTGTGTCTAGAAGATTTGCTAAGAAGCTTAAACTTGAGCATGATATTCTTAGTGAACCGTTAAGAGTGGCAACACTGGCGACTAAAATAATTGAGACACACAAAGTGTATCGAAACTGTAAAATTTGTATCAGCAAACAAACTTTTGAAGCAGAATTGATTCAACTCAATATGGTTGAGTTTGACATCATTCTTGGAATGGACTGGTTAGCTAAAAACCATGCCATAGTAGACTGTCAAAAGAAATATATTAGACTTGAGACTCCGACTAAAGAGGAAGTCATATATCACGGAAAATCCAAAGAAAGAAAATCTCTGTTATCTGCATCACAAGCCTGGAAGGCCATCAAGGGAGGAGAAGAAATTTATCTGGAAATGATCAATGAGATCAAAGAAGAGGAAGTCCCAAAGATGGAAGATCTTCCAATTGTTCAAGAATTTCTAGATGTTTTCCCCGAGGAATTATCGGGTAAGATACCTGATGGGGAAGTAGAATTTGAAATCAATTTGGTCCCTGGTGCTGCACCAATCTCAAAGGCACCATACCGAATGGCTCCATCTGAATTAAAGGAATTAAAAGAACAACTCCAGGAATTACTGGACAAGAAGCAGGTCCGCCCCAGTGCATCTCCGTGCGGCGCCCAGTGCATCTCTGTGGGGCGTTCTAGTGCTATTCGTAAAGAAAAATGACGGAAGCATGAGGCTATGTATTGATTACCGGGAGTTGAACAAGATCACCATAAAAAATAAGTACCCACTCCCGAGAATAGATGATCTTTTTGATCAACTAAAAGGAGCCAAAGTTTTCTCAAAACTCGATCTGAGATCTTGTTATCATCAGTTGAAGGTCAAAGCAGAGGATACCCTAAAACCGCGTTTAGGACAAGATATGTACATTACAAATTCACAGTAATGCCTTTTGGTCTAACAAATTCTCCTACAGCATTCATGGACCTTATGAACCGGGTGTTCAAGCCATACCTTGTTAAATTTGTGGTTGTGTTCATAGATGATATCCTCGTGTACTCACCAAGTGAGGAAGAACATAAAGAACACCTGCGTCTCACTTTGCAGACACTGCGGAAAAAGGAGATCTATGCCAAATTCAAGAAGTGTGAATTCTGGCTAAAAAGTGTGGCGTTCTTAGGCCATATAATCTCAGAATTAGGGGTATCAATGGACCCTAAGAAAATAGAGGCAATCAACGACTGGCCTCAACCGAAAACAGTAACCGAGGTAAGAAGTTTTCTTGGTTTAGCTGGCTACTATAGAAATTCGTGGAAGGATTTTCTTCGATCGCCATTCCTCTTACCAACTTACTCAGAAGAACTAGAAGTTCATTTGGAATGAAGCATGTGAGAGGAGTTTTGGAACCTTGAAGATGAAACTCGCATCTACACCAGTACTAATTCTTCCCGAGGATGGCAAGAACTTCACAGTATACAGTGAGGCATCAAAGGGAGGATTAGGGTGTGTGCTTATGCAAGAAGATCAGGTAATTGCTTATGCCTCACGGCAATTAAAACCGTATGAGTAGAATTACCCCACTCATGATCTGGAGTTAGCCGCAGTGGTATTTACGCCCAAGATCTGGAGGCACTACCTTTATGGAGTGAAATGCGAAGTGTTTACTGATTACCAGAGTCTCAAGTACATTTTCACCCAAAAGGAATTAAACATGAGGCAAAGAAGGTGGATGGAACTTCTAAAGGATTATGATTTGTCAATCAATTACCATCCGGGTAAGGCAAATAAGGTAGCAGACGCATTGAGCCGAAGAAAATTTGGGAAAGTAAGTTTATCTTCACTATCAGCGCAACCCCTTTAGAGAAGAAATCAAATTGAAGCAAAGTCAAGATTCCTCCATCCTCAAAATAAAAGAACAAATTCAAGAAGGAAAGACCCCAGAATTTCAGATTGATGAAAATGACATTCTATGGATGAAAGGACGGTTGTATGTGCCAGATATCGATGTGATTCGTGAAGAAGAAATGACTGAGGCACATAAATCAAGATTTTCAGTACATCCAGGAAGTACCAAAATGTACCGGGATTTGAAGAATAATTACTAGTGGAATGAATGAAGAAAGATGTGGCTGTCTTTGTTTCCAAGTGTCTAACATGTCAACAAGTTAAGGAAGAACATCAACGACCTGAAGGACTTCTACAGCCATTGAAAATACCGAAGTGGAAATGGGATAAGATCTCCATGGACTTTGTGGTAGGACTACCAAGATCAAGGCAAGGTCACGATGGAATTTGGGTAATCATCGACATACTGACCAAATCTGCACATTTCTTGCCAGTGCGGATGAATTACAACTTGGATAAGCTAGCTACCTTATATATGGACAACATAGTGAGATTACACGAAGTCCCAGTAAGTATACTGTCTGACAGAGATACAAGATTTGTATCAAGATTTTGGAAAAATTTTCAAAAGGCTATGGGAACCAAAGTAACTCTTAGCACGGCTTATCATCCACAAACTGATGGCCAAACCGAGAGAACAAGTCAAACCCTAGAGGACATGCTGAGGGCATGTGCTCTGGATTTTCCTTGAAACTGGAGTGACCAGTTACCCCAGATAGAATTCGCATATAACAACAGCTATCGCAGTAGCATCGAGATGGCTCCGTATGAGGATCTGTATGGCCGGAAGTGTAGGTCGCCCCTATATTGGGACGAAGTCAGAGAAAAAGCTGTTACTGGGCCAGAGCTTGTTCAATTAACCTTTGACAAGTAGTTATAATCAAGGAAAGACTCAAAGCAGCCCAAAATAGACAAAAGAGCTGGGCAGATTTGAAGAGAAGACCGTTGGAATTGGAGTTCGGTGAAAAAACTTGTGTCAAGGTCTCTCCCATGAAGGGAGTGGTGCGGTTAAATAAATCGGGAAAGTTAAACACGAGATATGTGGGATCGTTCGAGATATTGGAAAAAGGTGGGAACCTTAGCCTACCGTCTGGCTTTGCCGCCTGATATGTCCAGGATTCACAACGTTTTCCACATCTCACAACTTAGAAATATGTCTCGGACCCTAGTCATGTACTCAAAGTTGCACCACTGATGATTGAAGGACATTTCGATGAAGAACTCAAATATGAAGAGGTCCCTATACAAATAGTGGACACAAAAGACCAAGAGTTGAGGAACCGGACAATCCCATATGTCAAAGTACAGTGGTCAAATCATACTGAAAGGGAGGCCACTTGGGAACTTGAAGAGAAAATGCACTCACAATATTATCATTTATTCAAAAGCTCAAGCTGATCCAAGTTTCGGGGACGAAACTTTCAATAAGGAGGGAGGGATGTGAGAACCCGGAATTTTTGATCCAAAACGAATCATGTAAGAAATACAAATTCAAAATTTAGCTTAAACTAAGCTCAACAACTTTCATTCTAACTATAGAACTTAAATATGAACTTAGATTTCAGCTAACTTAACTCGAGGAATTAGCTTCGAAGCTCGGAGACTAACTCAACGGGAGGCCAAGCTACAAGTAATCGCATCCATCAAAGAGTTATCACTGGAGGAGTAAAACCCCAGCTCAGGGACTCGATCTTTCAGCTCAAAACAGCTCAACAAAATTTGTCCTAACGAGACTAAAAAGGGAGCTAAAAGATGAGCCAAGGAATTGGACGAACTTATTATGCAGGAAATGACCATTGATATAACCCATGAAGGAGCTAAGAGTTTGGACATATTTAGTATGCAGGAAATGACCTATGAGGTAATCCATGGAGGGGCTAAAGGAGGAGCTAGGTGACCCGGACACATTTATGGTGCAATGAATGACTCTTGGTGCTTGGCATATCTTTGACCACCACTATGATCACAATTATTTCATTTTTGGGCTCCAAGTGGTCGACCAAATGGCTAGGTGGAAGGTCATTTTTCTTCCAATAAATACCACTCACTTGGTTGATAAAAAGCACACCAAAATACCTCTAAATTTTCGGCCAAAGGAGAGCAAAGAAGGGGAGGGAAATTCTTGCAGTGCAGGCGATCAAAAATTCGCGTCAAAGTGCTGCTAAAATCGTGTCCCGGTCTGCTCAAAGAAATAATCGAAGTGCTGCCCAATTTTTGGGAGAAGTCTGTTGGAAGATCAAGCAAGCATTAGGACTATACCTTCGGAATACAGTAAGTGGGTTTTTGCTATGTATATTTGTTTGTATTTTAAAAACTTGAATATATAAGTTATGACATGCATGTATGTGTGTCTTCATTTCAAAAATATGATGTCTGTCTGTTTAAAATTTCGATCGATTATGTGTTTACTTCCATTCTTCGAATTTCTTTGATTCCGCTGAATCCGTTTGAAACTCTGATATCTGAAAATTCTGATACGTTCTGTCTGGTAAACTCTGAATTCTGTGTGGCATTGTTACGATTCAAATTTGAAATGGGACGAGAATTGTAGTTCTGTCTGGCCCCCATTGGTGGGTATAAAACCATGTTCTGTCTGGCCCCCATCCGTGGGTATAAAACCGTGTTCTGGCCTCACCCCTTAGAGGACTAACATATTGAGGACAATTTGATCATGGAAATGAGATGAGTAACAGTGTTGTGTCTGTTCTGAATTGATGTGATCTGTTTCTGAAATGCTCTGAATCATGTGTTAACTTCTGTCTCATATTCGATTCGTTTTTATAAGTTAAAAGTAATAAGATTTGAAAGTGTGTTAAAGAAATATTTTAAAGACTAAATTCTATATGTATAATTGGATATCGATCGACCCCCACTTGCTGAGTATTTCTCAAAACACTCACCCCTTACAAATTTCAGATAAAAATGAGGAACAACTGAATGAGGAGGAGCAGGATGAGTTCTGGGGATGGTGATCGACAGACAAGTCTCCGGAATTTAATACTTTATTTCTCTTTTGTTCAGTTTCCGCAATTACAACTCTGATGTATTTTTTATTTCTATTGTCATTGTAAAGACAATGTTTAATTTTTGAAAAGACTGGTTTTTGGTATTTTGATACGAGGCTTAATTGTTTTCAAGTATTTGTTAAACAATGCCGAATGTCACCTACGCTTCGGACTCGGGGCGTGACAATTACTGATGAGTTTGGCTAATGCACCCCAAATTTTTCAAAAAATTGGATATTTTATTTAAAGATTATTTAAAATTTATGTTTGTGAAGTTTTAATAGCATTTAAAAATACGAAAGAACATATTAAACATTTAGAAATTTTCTCTCGAGTTTGTAAAAAAGAGGGACTAATTTTATTTGAAAAGAAGACATTCATTGCTACAAGGAAGCTTGAATTTCTTGGAGTAAAAATAGATGAGTTTGGAATAATTTTGCAAGAACACATAATAGAAAATGTATAAAAGTTTCCAAATGAACTAAAAGAGAAGAAACAACACTAAAGTTTCTTAGGAGTTGTTAATTTTTTGAAGTGTTCATTAAGAAACTAGCAAAACACAGGAAAATATTCATTCCATTACTGGAAATAGATGCATAAATTATATGGACAGAAGAACACAAAAATTGACTTAGAAATCTAAAAGAGATTATGCATAAATTATATGAACTGAATAACACACAAATTGACTTAGAAATCTAAAGGAGATTTGCAAAAATCTTCCAAAAATGTATATTCCTCAAGATAAAGATGATATGATATTATATACAGATATTAGTGATCATTGGTGGACATCGGTTCTTACAAAGCTCACAGTAAATGGAGTACAATCATGCAAGTATTGCAGTGGTCTATTCTCAGATGCATAAATGATTCGGTGACATAGCAATGAAAAAGAATTTTATGCAGTAAAAAAAGATTTTGAAAAAAGGTCATTATTTTTACTTGCAAAGAAATATACTTTAAAAATTGATAACCGCAAATAAAATCTTTCTTGAAAAATAAAATAGAATCTAAACCCGATAATGCTAGATTATGAATGTGGCAGACTCTATGTCAAAACTATAATTTTCATATTGTGATTATTAAATCTTATGAAAATATTTTTGCATATTTCTTAACAAAAGATAGATAGAGTTGATGTCAATGCCAACGTGAAATACAGAGGCATTTGAGGAAACACCTTGAAATGTTTCAAACTGAGTTCAATAAGCTTGTCCTAAATGTAGAAGGTGCGGGTAGGCTAAAACAAGTTGATAAGAGCACTGTCGCTAATCGAGTAACAGGTTGTTAAGAATATTATACTCAGTTATGATCTGTATTACAAAATCCGATCCTCCAGTCTATTGAGAAGTCACTAGTTTTGCAAATTGAGAGTTTTCGGGTATGGTGCTCTATACCCGGAGCCGGGGATTTAAGTACCTCTAGCACAAGTACTAAGTCGGGATCATCTTTATATAAGTTAGCCAAAGCAAAAATTGAGGCTTTGTATCCTTATCTCGAGCCTTCAAGTCAACCCTTCACCTCGAGGATTGAAGAGGGAGATATCAACCTTATGCCTTAAAATGATAAGGGAAAATCTAATGTTTGTATTAAAGAGCTTATAGTTTCTCTATTTCATGTATATAAACAGAACTGGTTGAAATTTAAAAAAAGAATATGCATCAACCCAGCCACAATCCAAGTTGATGTAGCAAGAAAGTATCATATGGTATGTATGAGAAACCAAATTCCGATCCTAAGAGGTAAAAGCATGGTATGATTTTGGAGCTCTTGCTTCAGTTTATACTACATCACCCAACTTCCCAGAAATTTTAACACTACCAAAATGCATCCAAGAAGCTGCTCATGAAACATGTACAAATAATGATTATTTGTCAAGATGAGATATTCTGGAGCTTCACTTTTTTAATACAACACCAGAACCAGCCAGAAAAGGCCCACATGAAGCCTTTCACTTCATTAAGTTGAGAATACCTGACATGAATATCTAAAATTTTATTAAGGATCCTCCAGAGAATGAAACACATCTTGTTTCATCATTCACTGAAGACGACATTTCAACTACACGAGCATGATGATTATGGGTCTTTCTCACAGAGATGTAGAAAGTCAAGTTTCATTTTATGTTTTAGCAAAATTTTGTAATTGAATCTTTTCTGTTAAAAATAATGACAAGAAAAGATACAACCTTTGTAGAAGAAATATTTGAAGAGAAAAGAAATCTTTTTCGGAACAGCAAACTGTCGAGAGTAAAGAAACTCGTCGAAAATTCTGCAATATGGCTTAGGTGGGAAGATGGTTAAAAGGAATCTGCCCAGAATACCTAAACCAGAAAGTTCCAGAATTCAGGAAATGATTTCTTCCTAGAACTAACCGAAAACATAATGTGGAGACAAGTCCAAGTAATGACGGTCCACACAAGTCAATTTTTTCCCGGGTAACATAACAAAGCAAAAGATTCCCGGACAGAAGTAAAAAGACATGTGATCCAACTACTCCATTAATGGAAGATGAACAACTAAACCACCACAATATGACAGACCACTAACTATTGGTACACCCAGTAAAAGACGTTTTCGGTCACAACTGGCAAAGCGATTCACAAGAATGAAGTACGAGTTTCAAATCAGAATGAGGTATCTATAAATACCAGGGTAGAAGGAAGATGAAGACATCATTTAATTTATTAATTTTCCTTCAAGTCAATTGTAAAATTTATCTTCTAGTTTATGTGTGTTGTATTCTCAGCTACTATAAGTAGCTAAACATGTTTTTCCTATTCTACTGGAGGTTATTATGTAATAATATGTTGTATATTTGAATGAAAGAACCATGATTTACTGGCCATCTCATGTATAATTTTCAAAATTAAAATTTTACTATACACTTTGAGGTAGGAAATGATACAAGGGTATGCTAAGTATTATTGAAAGAATCTACGTAAGAAATCATATGTTGTGACTCCGTGGTTAGGCTATGAGGACCAGTCTGTAAAATCCGTTAGATATAACCCGATGACAGTCCGATCAAAAAAGTAAAATGTTTAGTTTATTATACGGAAGCATGATGAGCTACATATATAAAAAAAAAATCTGAATTACGGTAGATAAGCTGTAAACCTTGTGCAACTGCATGTCTTCAGACTACGTACTTTTAAGAACATACTCGATAGATATAACAATTTCACGTACTAAATTCAATTAGTTAAAGGATATTTTTGGAAATTTAAGTTATTAGGAATCTCAAACAAAAATTTGACCGACTACGGAGTTAGGATAAAATTAATTTGAGATTGGGAAGTTATTGCCGATTTGCCATTAATATATTTATAAATGATTAATGCCGAGTATACCAAAGGGGAAGTTATGAAAAATCCCCAATCAAAATATTTCTTTGGGTTCACTCCCTACCCACAAAATTGTGGTATTATGTTATACAAAATGTGGTACACTTCATGTGGAAATGTGGTACAAAAAAAATACCCAAAGACTGAACACAAAAAAAATCGACGGCTGGGGACTGAATGCCAATTTCCCTTATACCAAATGGCCTAACACCACCGCTAGATTGGTATCCATACATTGTCATTGGCATATGCGCCACACTCACAAATCTATTTTTACGAAGATAATTCTCATTTTATTAACCAAATTATTAATTAAGAAGTCTAAAGAACAATAAATATCGCGTGAGAAGCAATAAATGTATGTCACAAAGTTCACTTGAAATTACAACCTATGCCAATTTTTTTCCAAAAAAAAAAAAAAAATCTTCTCAACCAAATCAGATAAACGGAAAAGGATTGCTTCAATTTTTTGTGTGTTTTTCCAGCGGAGGCAAGAAATATGGTACTTGTGTACATTCCCAACCTCACTTGAAAAACCGTCGCTAATTTTAAATCGGCGACAGTTTAAAAAATAACTGTCGCTAATTGCGACGGGTTAATCAAAACCGTCGCAAACTGTCTTACAAATATCCCATCCCCCAGTCCATTTTCTACAATACCACTTCACAACACTTAAAATTTTTCTCCCTTACACAATTTTAATTTCGTTTTTCTCTTTAAAGATTAATAAATTTTTACCACTTCACAACACTTAAAATTTTTCTCCATTACACAATTTTAATTTCGTTTTTTTCTTTAAAGTTTAATAAATTTTTAAAATCAAGAATATAATATTTTCGACTGGATTTTTTTTTTATTTTACTGACAAAAATAGCGACGGAAATCATAAAACACCGTCGCTAATATTCATTTGTTCAAATGAATATCGAACTAACTCTCATACAATTTAAGCTTATTTATTAATACTTGTGATGAATTTTCTCAGGTGTTATCTAAAATATATTTTTAAAACAAAGTTTTTTATTAAATTCATCCAAGTGCAACTTTATGTGTGCATTTGGACGAGATGATTTCAAATCAAAGACTTAAATGCATGCAAAATTGACATAATAAATGGTTTCCTAAGCAAAAATAATAGGTATGTGTAACAAGAGTCTTTGATCAATGAAATGGAGATATATATGACATTTTAACACATATTCCTTGAGGGTAAGTGATCGATAATTGTATTGGTTGTCCTATTTGATTTTGTGTACTTTTCAACGGACCACGTGTATTATTTGCATAAATATAGTTTTATGGTTTTAAAATACCTAAATTAATATTTTAAATTAACTTAAAAACAAGTTAATAATTTAGTCATGGCATGGTTGTCATTGAGATATATAAAAAAGTCGTACCACAAAAGGAATGGTTGGGAATTAATTAATTCCACATTACAGATATAAATTTTAAACATGTATAACATATTCTTTTCGGATGAAAATCGATACAAAACATTGAAAATATAGTACTAATATATGATATTTGAATATCAACTGTTTCAGATATGCTAGTAATATATGATTTTTGAGTACCCAAATATATATATGAAATGTTGATATTAATAAAGTTATTCTGATTTTATACTCGAAATCTTATATTTTGTACCGAATCTAAAACATTTAGTACTCAATTATCATATATATTCAATATTTTGTACCGATATTCATCCGAAAATGAAAGTGTGTCATTAATTTTTTTATACATATTTGTGTACTCAAAAATAATATAAATATATTAATATAATATCTGAAACAATTGATACTCAAATATCAGTTACTAGTGTCATATTTTTAATTTTTTATACCCAATTTCATCCAAAAAGACACGTGGACCTAAGGTGTTCAAAAACATTTTTATGACACGATGATTGAAAGAAAATTTTTGTTTGCTTTTGGCGATTTTTGAGCAATTTTTCGATTTTTTTTTTAGACGAAATATGATTTTAACAAAGAAAAAGAGATGATATTTATATTAATTAATTATAGTACTGCACCACGCACACGTAACGTGTGAGAACAATATTTTTTCTAATTAATTTGATTTATATTAAAATAAAAGAGGTGTCATAGTGTAAATTTGATAGAGATAATATTGAAAATAAGTTGCAATTATAATTTTTGAGAAAGCACGTTGGTGTAAGGACAATTTAAGAAACAAAAAATGGTGTTTTTTCCCTTTATTTGAGTATTTTTTATATAATAGTATTGGTAGATGATACCTATATGGAAGTGCTATCATTTACTCAGCAAATAAAATGTGTGTTGAGTGATGAATCAGAATCACTCATCCATACGCCATTGTTAAATGATTGATCATGATTTATCTATTCAATACACCTCTCATGTGGAGTATATAATATAAATATTATTTTTCGCGTGTGCGGGAGCTGGGTTGGTGACAAGTTATTATATTTGTGCCAGAACAAAACTTGATTTTATAATGAAAGTAAAACAATCATTTTAGGCATAGTTTGGTACACATGATAGGATAAACATGTGATATATAATATAAGGATAAGTTAAGGATAAATAAGATGTATGATATTATATTTAATATTTAGTATGATTTTAATAAGAGTGAATAAATTTATATATTAGAGTGTAATGACAAAATTAACCTTATCATAATAAATTTTATAATTTCAAAGTTGTTGCTTGAGTTCATATTTCTTATCTGTTCATGCGTCGACAATGCTTGTATGATTTATTTATTTTTACCTAATTTTATATATAATATAAATATGATAATTGAGCCCTTGATTTTGTGAATCAAGTCAAATATCAATTTTTAAGGTTAATCGAGTGATACTAATAATTTTATTGAGATTTATAAAACTCATTTATATAATTATCTCGAGTTCATTTATATAATTATCATATTATATATTATATATAAAAATAAATAAAAAAATTTATTTGCTTTTAATTTCTACTTACTAGCAGAGATTTATAAAAATCATTTATAGGGTTTATGATTTTTATATATTGAGTACAATTAAGTCATTTGTGGTGTTTTTTTATCGTTAAATTAAAATTATCACATCTCATAAAAAAGATATTTTATCCTTGTATAAAATTATTTATCATAGGCCCATGATATTATCATCATGGACTTTCTAAAAAGATACCAAACGTGAGATAAAGAAGATTATTTATCAATCATTCTCTTATCCAGTGTATCAAACTATACCTTAATCAACGAGATATAATTTTATTTCGTAGAATTATAATTTTATTAAAATAACAATTGGTGTTTATTCTTAAATACACTAACACGTTGACAATCCACTGCTAATACGCAAAGGACAGTCAATCATAAAGTCGTAGTCACTCTATAGACTTTATAGTGTGTCTTTGTTACCACAGGAGAATATATAACAATTAATTTATACATTCAATACATATTTATAGTATCTCGTTAAATTAGACAGAATATTAAAAAATAAAATAAAATAAGTAATTTGCACTCGTTCAAGCTAGGTCTCAAAAAATAAAATATAAAGCAATAATATTAAATAAGTAAATTGTTTCGCTATATATAATTAGAAAAACTAAAATGGGCACAAAAACATTTAAGTAAAATTTGCACTCGTTCAAGGTCACAAGTTTGGTTTGATATCTCCGATTTAAGATTCAATTATAATAAATTCTCTCTTCAATCTACGACTAAAAATTATTTACGCTCTCAAAACCTACTTATAATATTAATCACAAGCATAAATCTTATAAATCGGGGAATATGATTGTGAATAAAAAAGATATATGATTTTAAAAGACAGTTTATCTTGCATAAGAATTACGTGCCTTCTTAATTTTTTATAGGGGTTATAAATGCAATTTACCTCCCTTAAATACGTGACTGGAAGTGAATAAAATTATCACATTATTTAATATATTTAATATTTGCTGTCTCGTGCTTAATATTTTAGATCATTATTGTTCCTTCAAATCTGAAAAGCAACATATCCATTTTATCTTGCTCAAAGCGAGAATGGAATGCAATGAAGCCGAGAAGCTAAGCTTGACCTACAGCGTTCGGAGACCAAGAACGAAGCTCAAAAGAAGACTCTTAGGTCATTGATTCAAATTCTACCTATATTTACATTCACTTAATGGTCAAACCAACAATGAAATTGACTCTAACATCCGGTCGGAGGAAAGACTGACTACTACAAGGGCTTGTGCCAACCAACAAGAAGGGGGACGGTGCAAAGACATCTCTTGGCCAGAACGAGACATTGCCCTTTACCATCCCACCACTAGGAGACTGGGTTTAAATTAAAACGGTCGCTAATGGCGACGGTTTAAATTAAAACGGTCGCTAATGGCGACGGTTTATGAAAAAACCGTCGCTATGGTTCTTTATATACCGAGGTTCGCGAACATTTTCTTCATCGATTTTCGCCTTTCTTCTCTGGTATTAGCGAAACTATATAATTTCGTAGATTCGCTCGTCGGTGTGTGATCTTCCAACGTTACGTGGATCTGCAAATCTTCGCGCACATCAGGTTTTTAAAGCGTTTTCTTTACAAGATATGAAATTTTAATTTTCACGTAGTAGTTTATTTATGAATTTTAACGTAGTATTTGATTTATGAAATTTAGCGTAATAGATTATTTATTTTGTAAATAATGCATGATTTTTTTCATATTTAAAAACTTGTAGGCTTCAATGGATAACACAGATAGAAGTTGGATGTATCGTAGGTTGGAAAATGGGTTCTTGAGTAGTGAATTTTGTGTTGGTGTTGAGACATTTGTGTCATTTGCACTAAGTCATCCTGAGTGTTTATTGGATGGGAAATTACGATGTCCATGCAACCGTAAGAAGTGTCGAAACAAATGTTTTGAGGAAGCCGAGACTGTAAAGTTTCATTTAGGTAGATATGGCTTCGTACCGAACTATTATTGTTGGCAGTTTCATGGTGATCAGTACGTCCCTCCTATGTTTCCAAACTTCAATATGGAAGCTCCTTCTTCATCTACTTGTTTCGTAAACAGATCAACTCAACAAGAATTCATTGACCCGATTCAATCTGATCAATACTTTTGTAATACTGAACATGGAAACACATACTTCGATGACACAAATCAAAATGAAACGAATGAATTTGCCGAAGAAAATCCCCATACAGACTCTGGCAATGATGATCCTCAAAGTCCAAACAGTCCTGTAAAATCTCTGTACGAAATGATTAAATCTGCTGAGAAAGAAATTTGGGATGGAAATCCACACGGTCATTCTTTGTTGTCTGTGTTAGCTCGATTATTGAAGATGAAACAAGAGCATAACATGTCTGAGCGAAACTATAATGATATGTGTCAATTAATGTCTGAGCTATGTCCTTCCGATAACTCAGTGCCTGAGAGTTTTTATGCGACAAAGAAACTTATTAAAGATCTTGGACTTCCAGTCGAGAAAATAGATGTATGTCAAAATAACTGCATGATATATTGGGGGGAAGACGACTCATTGACAGAGTGTAAGATTTGTCAACATCCTCGGTACAGGCGTAGCAGACGTCGATCTACTAATCGTAAAACACAAACTCCGTACAAAAAGATGTATTACTTTCCAATCACTCAACGTTTGCAACGATTATATGCGTCAACAGCTACAGCCTCACATATGCGTTGGCACAAGGAACATCATTTCGATGGTGAAACAATGACACATCCTTCAGATTCTCCAGCGTGGCGTCATTTCGACGCGATGCATCCATCATTTGCATCTGAGATTCGAAATGTGAGGTTAGGAATGTCAACCGATGGATTTCAACCTTTTGGTCAAAGTGGTCAGCAATATTCATCATGGCCTGTTATTGTCACGCCATACAACTTACCCCCTTGGATGTGCATGAAAGAAGAATACATGTTCTTGACGGTGATTGTACCTGGGCCACATAACCCGAAAGACAAACTCGACGTATTTCTTCAGCCGTTAATTGCAGAACTCCAATCACTGTGGTGTTCTGGTGTGCAGACATACGACATGCATTCGAAACAAAACTTTAATCTAAGAGTTGCTTTGCTCTGGACCATAAGTGATTTTCCAGCCTACGCAATGTTATCCGGGTGGAGCACTGCAGGGAAGCAGGCTTGTCCTCATTGCATGTCTGATTCAAACGCTTTTACCCTACCATGCAGTGGCAAAACAAGTTGGTTTGACAACCACCGAAAATTCTTGCCTGAAGATCACCCATTGCGTCGAAATAGAGTTATGTTTATTCGTGGAAGACGTGTTCTGGACCCAGCGCCAATTGTCAAACAAGGTGATGAGTTACTGAACGAGTTGGAAGAATACGGATTCAGACCTTCGTATGAGGTTGACTCTGAAACGATAAACAAAGAAATTGCTAGTTATGTGCAATGTGGATGGAGAAGAAGAAGTATACTTTGGGAACTTCCTTACTGGAGTACAAACTTGATTCGACACAACTTGGATGTGATGCATGTTGAGAAAAATGTTTTCGACAATGTCTTCAACACTGTTTGTAACATACAAGGACGCACAAAAGATAACGCAAAAACAAGGGCAGATCTCGTCCAAATGAATATAAGACCAGAGTTACATCCCGACGGAGAGACAGGTCAATATCCTAAAGCAGCGTACACTCTTGACAGGAGAGGCCGACAAGTTTTATTCGGTTGGCTTAAGGATGTCAAATTTTGTGATGGTTATGTCTCCAAAATGGCACGTTGTGTGGACATGCAGAAATTGCGAATGTTTGGGATGAAAAGTCATGACTGCCATGTGTTCATGCAACGTTTGATTCCTGTTGCATTCAGAGAGTTGTTACCACGTCATGTTTGGGAAGTATTGACAGAGCTAAGCCTTTTCTTCGCGGACTTAACATCCAGAAACATCAAACAAAGTGATATGATGCGTTTAAATGATGATATTGTCCTCATTTTGTGCAAGTTAGAAAAGATTTTTCCCCCTAGCTTTTTCGACTCCATGGAACATTTATGTGTGCATCTACCTTTCGAAGCTCGCATCGCAGGTCCTGTTCAATTTAGGTGGATGTATCCGTTCGAAAGATTTCTTAGAAAGCTGAAGAACACAGTTCGTAATAAGGCACGGGTTGAGGGTTCGATATGCAATGCCTACTTGGTTAAGGAGGCGTCAATATTCTGTCAGTACTACTTCAATGAGACATCGACAGCTAGGGGACGAAAACGTAGACAACATCAAGCAACTTACGAAGACACTGGAAGCACAGAGATGTTGTCTATTTTTCGCAGTCGAGGACGAAAGATTGGAGCGGGAAGGTCTAGATGGCTAACTGCTGATGAATATCAAGAACTTGCCACATATATTTTACTGAATTGCGAGGAAATCACGCCATTTGTCAGGTAATTATTTAAATTAAAATGTTAATAAAATTTTCCCTCAAACTAAATACAAGTTTCATGAACAGAATGTACGAAGACTACTTGCACAGAGAGAATCCACACTTGAATGACGCTAATATTGACTCCTTGTTGCATACCAATTTATTTGGGTGGTTCAAGAATTACGTAAGTAAATATTTTCTAACTATTTAAGTTTGTGGACAATAACTCGATAAGTGAAAGTTTAATTTTTATTGTAATATATTTATCAATGTAGGCTGAATTGCAGAGCGCAGAATCTATGTCTCCAATGATAAAACAGGTTGCAGCAGGTCCATTTCAAAAGGTCAATACGTATCGAGGATATAATGTCAATGGTTTCAACTTCCACACGGTCAATGATACAACTTATAAAGCAACAAACAACTCAGGCATTCAAGTTAGCGGTCAGTACAAACGTGGAGAGTGTACAGAGTATTACGGACAAGTACAAGAAGTAATTGAAGTTGAGTATTCTGGTCTCCCACTGAAGCAAGCAATACTTTTCAAATGTTCTTGGTTTGATATCAATCCTCGTTCAGGCACGCGCGTACACAGTAAGTACAAGATTGTAGATGTTAATTGTAACAGAAGATTAGGTTCATGGGAGCCATTTGTCTTTGCGACACAAGCGTCACAAGTGGTCTATTTGAGATATCCTACGACAAGAAGAGCTGTTTCAGAATGGATGTATGTGAGCAGTTTGCGTCAAAGAGCTTATGTCTCTGATGTCACCGCACCTGTTACCTCACCCGAGGATATCACAAATGCTTTTCAGAACAATGACAGTGAAACACATGCTGTTGAAACTCAATTTCTGTTAGCATCGCAAAATCTTGTCGATGTCGATGTTGTGTATGACATTGAAATTGATGTATACTCCACTGATAGTGAAAGAGATGAATCTGTTCCAACCGACGATGACGAACGACAATGTCATCAGAGTGACTAGGTTTGTTTCACAACGATTATTATAAATTTCCGTGTACTAAATGTTTAATATTATGTATTGCATGTTCAAAACTTTTATTCATTATCTAAAGTCTTTATATTAACGAAATTTTTGGGTTTGCAGTTTACACACTATGTCTGGACATCGCGATGATTCCCCGCCTCCTCCACCGCCTGATAACAGGATTGAGCTCAGCATCAGGGATGGGATGTAAGTAACTTTTTTTTTAAACTTAAAGTAATTGTTTGAAAATATTTTGTTCTAATTATTTAATTCTTTTACAAAAAAGATTACGACGACATTTTTTCCTGGTTATAGATTTGTCCCACATAATAGTCGTGTCTCGAGATACATATCGGCTCAGTTCTCATTGCAGACATGTGATCCCGGCTGGTCGTGGAGGTATGTGACACCTGAGCAGCGGCAGTGGTACTGGGAACAGTTCTGTGTAAGTATTTATTAAAACAATTACTATTTACTATAAAATGTTTCAATTTTTATTAAACGATTAACTTAAAACATATATATATATATATATATGTTTCTCATCTCATTATTTATAAATGTTAATGTTTTACAATTAATGAATATATATATGTTTCTCATCTCATTATTTATAAATGTTAATGTTTTACAATTAATGAGCTTATATGTTAATGTTTTACAATTAATGAGTTTATTTTAGCGAGCACGACATGGCAGAGATCCAACGTCATGGGAGCTATACGTTCACACACATCGGCATGACGATGGATCGTTCGTTGACACGCGATCACGCCTGCTTCACGTAAGTTTATGAAATATCATTATTCACATTAACGTTTACATTAAGAATAATCGATATGATTCATTTTTTATCAACATCACAGGAGGAGATGGAGCGCTACATGGCGGAGTCGATGACCCCTGTAGATGATGGATCAGAGCATGCTGTTCCCAGCCCGCGGTCGGTGAACAGCATGTTCAAGAGTGTGGTTGGGGGGAAGAAGAAGGGGAGGATGTACGGGTGTGGGTCGATGGCCAGCACCTTATATCCAGATGAGATGGCTCCGGGTAGACGTGGTGGGTCATCGGGTGTCAGTCAGTCGTCTCAGTCCCAGCAGATGGCAGACATGCGACAGACTCTAGATTCATCGTTACGCCGTAACGATGAACTTTACGAGAGGATGCAGGCAACAGAGGCGGAGAACGCCATGCTGAGAGATCGCATGGTGTCACTAGAAGAGCAGGTCCGAGTCTTAGTTGCAGGCATGTCACAGGGAGCTACTGCGCATACATCAGGCCGCACGCTGCTTGGACCAGGCACTTCTCACAGGGGTCGATCACGTGGCGCATCAGTTGCTTCTTCATCTCGTACCCACAGATTATCACAAAGTTATGTTCCTCCGACGCAGGGGTACGAGGATGGAGATGACGACGATGACGAGACCCAGTCACCTGAGGATAGTTTTTTTTGATTTTTTTTACGACATTTGTACCAAACACTTTCATTAACCTTTGTGGATTAGTAATATGATTACATTTCTCAAATTTTGTTATTTTTTTTTCAATTGTACTGGACACAATATATTTTTATACATATTTAAGGGAAATTTTAAAAAAAAATAATAGAAAAAGGCGACGGTTTTTCTAAAACCGTCGCTTAATATAGCGACGGTTGTATATTACACCGTCGCTTAATATAGCGACGGCTACGTCAAATTCCGTCGCTAGAGCGACGGTTTTTATATAACCGTCGCTTAGTATAGCGACGGTATTGTGATAAATACCGTCGCTAATATAAGCGACGGTTAAACTAAACCGTCGTTACATTAGCGACTGTTTAACAAACCGTTGCTAAAATAGCGACGGTGTTTTCGACAAAACCGTCGCTACATTGTAACGGTTATTGAGAAACCGTCGCTGAGAGAAGGCGACGCGACCTCCGGTTACGGATCACTAAACCGTCGCTACAACCGTCGCCTAACCCTTTGAGCGACGGTTTTAGCGACGGTTACCGTCGCTAGCCGGTTTTTTTTTTTGTAGTGTCCCTTCCGCTGCTTTACTCTTCAGTATCTATGAAAGACACCCTTGAAAAATATATACACAAATTGATAATAATAATAATAATAATAATAATTTAAAGTCAACTTACGCATTGAGCGCATGATCCATATATTTAATATTATTTGTGAAGAGTCGAATATAATAGAAAATAGAGAGCCAGTTCAATCAATTAAGTAAATAGTTCATTCAAACTCTAATATCCTAAAATATATAATTGAATCTTATTATCCAATTTATTCAGATTCACTACGTTTGTACATCCGTGTATATAAAAATAATGAACTGGAAGTCTATTAGCATTGGGTTGCGAAAATGTTATCAATCTTGCATTTGTTGATAACAAAATTCGGAAGCCAGTAACTCAAATTTAGACGATCTGAAAATCTTGTGAGCTGAATTGTTTTGATGATATCTTATAGCTCGTTGGTGCAAATGAACATCAACAAAAACGCCTGAACAGAAAACTCAAATTTCTACAAGTCACATTTTTGATCAATTAAGTAAATAGTTGAATCAAACTGTAATATCCTAATCTTATCATCCAAATTATTCAGATTCACTAAGTTGTAAATTCGTGCATATATAAATACTGAACTGGAAGTCTATTAGCATTGGGTTATGAAAATTCTATCAATATTGCATTTGTTGATAACAAAACTTGGAAGCCAAGAACTCAAATTTAGCGGGTCTGAAAATCTAGTGAGTTGAATTATTTTGATAATATCTCATAGTTCGGTGAGACAAATGAAGATCAACAAAAACGATTGAACATAAAACTCAAATTTCTACGAGTCACATTTCTGATTAGTTAAGTTGATTTGAATGTTATTTAGACTAGTTGGTGGTCGCAAGAGCAAGCTGAATGTGAGTTGGGATTTGATATTTTGTGCTATTATATGCGCATTTCATATTTTGAAATATCTTCTTTGAAAATATTTTCATTTATAAGTCATCATTCTATTTTTTTATCAATTTCAAACTTTCAAAAAATATAAGGAAAGATCAAATTATAATTTTAAAGGAGAAACTGAATTTCATTATTAAGGGGATAAAAACTTTGTGCTTAATTTTTTTAAAAAAATAAATCCTTTTCTTTTCAAAAAAAAATATGAGAAATATATTAGATTAAATAATTTTTATCTCATAAAAAAGGAGAGATTGTTGGGTTGTGAATACGCTTGAATTAACATATTTACTCAAGTGTGTAGTTATTAGATATCAAGTTGATGCTGAAACTCAAATTTAGTCAAGCTCATGAAAATCTGACGAGCTGAAGTGTTTGATGATATCTTATAGCTCGGTGATGCAAATGAACAGAAACTAAAACTGAAAGATCAAATTGCTACAAGTTATATTTCTGACCAGTTAGGCCGATTTGAATGTTATCTAGGCAAATTGATGGTTGCTAGATCAAGTTGAATTTAATTGTAGCAGAAATCGGCTTGACATAATCAATTCTGATATTTGGCCAGCAAAAACAGTTCGAGTATCATAATGGAACGATTCATAATGTAATACTAAGCTAAAATGATGCTCTACAAATCATCTTCACAAAGTTGAAGTCTAAATCGGAGCTTAAGCAAGAGAAAAACCACAATGAAATTTTTAGTTCTCCACTGAATGAAGAACAAATTACAACTTGTATACAATCTGGTATTTCGAGCATACATATTTGATAGGAATTCAAAATCGACTTATTCTTGATTCTATGAAAAGCTAAGAAAAATTACAATAATTTTTATGATCATCACTTTGCGGACCCAAATCAGCCTAGCTTAAATAAATACTAGCTAAAATGAAGCGTAGCTGAAATCAAGCCTAGCTAAATCGAGCTTGGCTTAAATCAAGCTTAGATGAAATCACAAAGCTCAAAATCATCAAGGCTTGAGAAAAATGATCAACAAGGTGAATACGATTGTTTCAATGTCATATTCCATATTGAATTTTTCTAAATGATCATATTCTTGTATCTAACGTCTATATAATTATTAGAGGCTATAAATACAACACTTTAAGATCAAAAATACGATTTTTAGTGGGGTTTCAAAGCATATGAAGATCATAAAAAGAAAACAAGTTAGAATGAGAGCGAGTCCAAGAAAAAAGAGTGTGAGGATACATTTTAAAAACATAAAATGTAATGGATTAAATCATCACACACACAATCACTCAAACATATATGTAGTACTCAAAATCAGTACACGTAAATTCCATGCATTTATTTAATGGTTAAATCATTATTTAAATTTAAATTTTATTTTAATGATGCATTATTTATTCAAATTGCATTATTTTAAATTATTCATGTTTATGTGATGCACGTTAAAATGTTTTTCGAGTTTCATGTTTCAGGCGATTATTCGATGCGGGATCGAGGAGAAGAGACCGGCGACGATTTTGCCAATTTTAAAAGATGGTATTTTATTTTAAGTTAATGATGTGGCATTTAACTAATTTATTAAGTTTTAAGCATTTTAAAGTCTAATTTAATTACTAGGTGAATTTTAGAATTTTAAAACTTTTAAAAGTCTATCACATGTACATTTTTATTTTAATTAGAGATTTTGTTAAAGTTAAGGGAGAGTTAGTACTTTAAATTAGTTTCTAATTAATAATTAAGCAAATTTTATTCCCCTAACTTAACTAATCACACGCACACACACCTCTACATACACACACCACACGTAAAACACACACACACAACTCTTTGCACCTTATTTTAGATTTTTGTGAAGAAAATATTAGGGTTCTTGGTCTAGAGAGCAGCCGCCCCTTCTCTCTATAATTTCCAGCGAGGTTTCGTCATTTTTGTTGCAAGAAAGTCGCCCCACGATCGTCCCGGATCAACCTCGCATCTTTCTCCGCTTCGGTATTGCCGCATCGTGAGTTTTTCACATCAATGGCACGTATAATCTGTTGTTTCTGCATCGATCTTGTTATATTATGTTTTGTGATGTTGATTATGTATGACAACAAGTGTATGCTATGTAGAAGTTTGAGCAGAAACTTGTTGAATCGATTTTTGAACGTTTTTAGATCTGAAATTTCGTTTTTTATAGTATTTTGAATTACTGCGATTTTTTGGTCGTGATTTTGGGAAACCTTTCAACATATGAAACGTAGATCTTTTTGATACCTTCAATTCGATATAAAATTTGAAGTATTTGGATAAAAATTGAGTGAGATATGATCATTTTTGTTGGACTGCTCAAACTACGTTTTTCTAAAATTATGTTCTTATCATATTCTTGAGAATTTCTTGTTGCAAGCTTCGTTGGGAATCGTCGGGAGTTCTTTGCTGTGTTTAGGAATGTCCATTGGGTTGATCAAGTGAATTTTGAGGTGTTGTCTCGGGTTGGTGAGGTTGTGCGTGCATTAGAAGTCATAGGGAACCCTTGTACAGAATTTTGGGTGTGCTAACGCAGAACTAGCACCGCATTGCGGGCGCCGCAGCACTGCCAGTACGTGCCAGCAAGCGCCTAGGCACTACAGAGCAGCGCCGCAGTGCTGTTGGTACACACCAGGCATCGCCTAAGCGCTAGTCTTGCACTGCAGCTAGTGCAGATTTTTGGCTTTAAATCTAGGTGTTCTTGCTTCTTTTGGGTACTATTAAGTCATTATGTCCTAGTATACTAAAACTTAATTTAGATGTCATGAAGTTTGATTTGGGAACATTGAACTATGTTTTAAGCAAGGTCCGTGCCTTCTATTGTGTGGGAAAATTCATACTTCTTGGCAAGATTGACTTCGGGGTTGAGTCGGGGGGTTAGCATGCAGTTTATCCCGGTCAAGTCTCGAGCATTTCTAGAAGGTCATAAGTTAGTAAGGCAAGGGGTGATGGATTTGATAGGCATGATTAAGTTGTGGAATTTAAAGTTCATGGTAGCATGTTAGCATGTGCAGCAAGGTCCCGGACGAGATCCAACGAATCCCTCAACGCCAACTAAGTATGTTCGACATGCAAAGAAAATACTTTTAAGTTTTTGAGGTATGCTAAATGTCTTGTGACAAAATTTATGTATGGAATTGGAAAGCGGTAAAGCATGACCAGTGACTAATCCACCTCGTTAAATCATGAACGGGTTTAGATCAGGATTGGAAAGCGTTAAAGCATGAACGGGGACCAATCCATCATTTAAAGCATGAACGGGGATATCATGTATGTGGCAGTGGATCTTCCCTGTCAACCCAGTACTGTGTTTTAGTCTGATCAGGCGTATTTATGTATGGGTCACTTGCTTTGAAACATGCCTCTACGCAAAATGATGAAGTTATGTATGTACAAATATGCAAGCATGTTTATGAAAAGTTTTCACGTTATGGCACGTCTATGTTATGTTTGTATGTTCAAGTTTATTGCAAGTTCAAGTTTCAAGTATGTAAGCTCTATTTTGAAGTTGCATGTGGTTTTATTACATATTATTTGTTACTTCCAGTTTATACGTGTTGAGTCTTTAGACTCACTAGACTTGATCGATGCAGGTGAGGATGATTTCGAGGAGACTAGGGGTGGGGACCAAGGAGCAGACTTGGACTGAGCAGGAGGCTAGACCCGAGGACCGCCCATGTCATTTTAAGATTTTACGAAAGTTTCAAATACTCTGATTTCATGTTACTGATTATGACTTTTAAACAAGTACTTTTAGTAAACTTCATTTGAGATCTTTTGTTGCAACAACATTTGGAGATGAACGGTTATTTTATTGAATTTTGAAGGTTCGCCTTTTATTTAAGAAAATTTTTAATTTTTCCGCAAATTACAAGTAGTTTAAAAGTACGGTACGTTACAATATACGTGAGAGTTGATCTTCAAAGTATACTACTTGAGTGAGTCTTTACACAAATACATAAAATATTTTTGTAGTCTTGGCAAAGAGACGTTAAATATTATGAGGATTGTGAGATTGCAGCCTACAATCGAGAGTGTGCTAGGAGTTTAAACTATGCAACAGATAAGTCCTAAGTCGAAGTGTTTTTTTTACAAGGAATTGTACAAATCAAAGTCTTTTAGTGAATAAGTTTCTAAGGAGAAAAACGGGTAACAAAGTAGTTATTAATATCCGAACATCTATTAAAAAAAAAATTGTGCATCTCTACTTTATTTCTTTTAATTATTGTTGTTGTTTTGGTAGCATTGTTGAAATATTTTATATGTTCTTTCAAATACCAAAATATTGCATATAAAATATTTGATAAAATATTTAAACCAAAATGATTTTATACATTCAATTTGAATACCTTTTAATTGCTTTTAAAATTTTAAATTGATTTTTAGAGTGATTATTTTGAGTGTCTTTCACTTGGTTTTAAAAAAAAATTTCGATTTAATTTCTCTATATTCAATATGTTGGGGATCGATATAGAGTTTAGAGGGGGGGTGAAAAAACTCTCTCTTTTGTTGATCTCTTTTTGTAAAGGGTGCTAAAATCCTGTTAGAGATTGTTGCTGATCTTGTTCAAATATATAACCAACAAATCACAAAATAGTGCGGAAACAATCTGATGGTTTGAGGGGTGAAAATAATAGAAACAGTAGGCAGTAGACAATGGTTGTTTCTGGAAGTTCGAAGATAAAATCTTCTACGTATCCACTTCTTCTGTTTCCAGAAGGTATCACTAAAAGACTTTGGATTTTACAGTACAACACTTGTACACACCCACTTCAGCAGGACTTACCCTTTGTCTACTGAGACTCTTAGCTTCTCAAAACAATGACAACAAAGTTCTGGAAAATACTCTTTTCCAGATTACAAACTCTTCTCAACAAGATATAAGTAATGTGAATAGGTTTTGAAGAGTGTGAGAAAAAGCAGCACCAGATGATCTCAATAGATCAGATAAATGATATAAAGCGTGTACAACTTTTCTGTATATTGAGCTTGAATAAGATAAGTAGTTCCGGGTGCTCAAATCGACGTTTGTATAAGAGAGAATGTGTTCGTTGTTGAGTTCAGGTGGGGTAATGTATAAACGTCTTTGATCTTGTGTATTTATAGAAGTCTTGATTCCAACGTTTATAAACAAAACGACTTCTCAGACTTCTGATAAAATCAACTTTAATACCTGAAAAGAGTCCTGCAGAAAGCTTTGATACAATCAGTCTTGTTTTCATACAAAAACCGGTAAGTCGTAATAAATAACTTCGTATAGCATTAATGGTGCAACTAATGCTAGTGCTAGGTACAGTAACGGTAGCATCTAAGATTAGTTCCGTTTGCACAAAGATGTTAAGTTACTCTAGTTTAGACTGAGTTCTGCTTTTGGTTTCCTAACCCGTTGAAGCTTTGTTCTGCTTCTGGTTTAGTGAGATGAAGACTTCTGCTTTTATATTGCCTGCTGATTTTAACTAATGACCTGCTGGTTTTGATTCTTATCGCCACAATTTAAGTCTAACAATTTCCCCCTTTGTGGTGATGCCAAAACCTAGACGTTAGCAGAGATGAATAATGGCAATACAAAGCATATGACAATTATATATTAAGATAATTAAACGATAAAAGTTTATTCATCAGTGCCAATGTCCCTGAAAATAATTGCTTCATTCTGAGCATCTTGATCTCTTCTGGCAGAGGATTCTGCCATGTCTCCAGTTCTTCTTTCTTCTGCTTGTCTTCTTTCTTGTTCTGCTTTTCTTTTTTTTGCATCCACGGCCATAACTCGAGCAATTAAATCATCCATGCGTCTAGAGAGATTTAGGATTCCATTATTCAACATCTCCAGGTATGGTGCCTGATGAGAGACTCGTTCATTGAGAGCAGTAAGAGATTGAGATTAGGACTCAATCTTGGCATCCATAGCTTCAATTTTGGTGGAGACTGAATGAATGGATTCATCATGATCGGTGAGTCGTTTGATCATGTCAGCTCGTCCGACCAAGATGGTACCTTGGCTTCTGGAAACAGCTTGTCTAAAAACAATGGTCTCAGCATGCAGTTTACTCAAAGATTCCGCCGTGCGAGTGACTTCTTTAGATATACGGTCACGGAAAAACTTTGATCCACTGACTTCTCCAGCATGTTTACGAGATAGCTGCCTCACTATCTCAGAGAGATTGTTGAGATTCTTTTGCAAAGTATCTATCTCAAATTCAATATAAAAGCGTTCTGGTTCTGGAGATGGAGTCCTTGCGAGCATACGCTGCTTGATTTCAACAGTACGAGCAGTATGCTTAGCTGAGTCAAAAATGGATACGACCAATGCAGTAGACGCTTCAAGTTCTGGAGGAGCAGTAGAAAGGATCGCATCTGTTTGATCAATAGAAGGGCCAGGTTCAGCAGAGCTTACTTCTGGAGCAGTAGAAACAAGAGATGCTGCAATAGTTTCCTCAGCAGCAGATGGAGCAGTAGAAGTTTCTTCAAAAAAATTAACGGTTTCAGGAGCTGTACTATCATCTATGCGAGCAGCTTTAGTGGCCTCCGGTGGTTGATCCGTAGGAATAAGTTCAGATGACTTATTCAATAGAGCTTCCATTTATGCTTGATGTTCAGCAGAAAATACCTCTAGATTTGGAAATGGATTAACATCTTATGCTTTCATGGGTTGAAGAGATTTTGAGAGTACCACAATATTAGCCTGAGTTGATTTTGGTGCAGTAGCAGCAGTGAGAACAATGGATTGAATAACTTTTTCTACTGAGGCAAACTCTCGGACTGAAATCAGGGACGATGATTGAGTAGGCAGTTCTGGTGATGCATGAGGACTAGAGACCTTTGCTTCTGAAGGAGCTGTGGTCCTTTCCCCAACTGCTGTATCTGTAGAAGTTCAGGGACCATGCCTATCCTGTATGGAAGAGGCTTAACAAAAACTTGTTCTTGAGCTTGAATCCGCTCGGTCAAAGAATGCATCTGATCAGTCATAAGCTTGATAACATTTTGATCATTAGGAGCAGTAGGACTCATTGGATCAAAATTAGACTTTAAAGTTTTCAACACAGAGTCCATTTCCTTCTGTTTCAATTGATCAAGGATGTAGTTTCTGCAATTCATTGCTTCTATGACGTTTTTGGTTTTTGCACTAGCAAAAACTTTCTTCTCGTGTTTCACCATTTGTGCAAATATGCCTCGAGTGTGTAAGTAAGTAAAAGGGTGAAAAGCTCGCACCTTCAGCCATTCATCAAAGAATGACATATCTTCTTTGGCAGATTTTTCAATTTCTTCAAGGTGAAGTTCAATGCCAGTTTGCACTGTGGACTTGGTGCGTCGAGCTTGGGGCTCTTCAAACAACTTCCCCTTTCCTTTTCCTATAGGAATAGGCTGCATGGATCAAGTAGTGGAGGATCCGGCTAATGATTCTCGAATAACGACTCCAGTAGCAGGCCTGAAAGTAGGCAATGAAGTTGATGTTGATGAAGCAAGAACAGCTGCTGGATCTGTAGAAGAAATAAATTTTGGTTTGGATGGGTTGGCTTCTGGAAATACTTGTCTCAAGGGGACATTATCCAAATCAGCAATGGCTGCTGTTTTCTTGATGTGGATGGTAGTTCTGAGCTTCTTTTTGCTTGGTGTGGTTTTTAGGAGAGAAGCTTGAGTAGGTGCAGCCGATTCTCCAGATATTGTCTTATCTGAATCAGTCAAAACAATTACTCTCTTCCTCTTGATTTTCTTCAGAGGAGCTTGGCCCTCGGCTTGAGCATCCTCAGTCTCCTTTTTCATTGCAACAAATTCAGCCACAGTTGGCTTAGGCCCTAGAGCAAGCACGTTATCAGCATCGGCCATAGTCACATAAGAAGCATCATGTTCAGTAGTGAACGGAAAACCAGCATCCTTCAGCATCTAGCTAATTTGAACAACAAAACCAGTACTCTTCCGTGAAATCATTTCCTTCATGACCTTGAACAGAAACCGACTCCAATCCACCTTAATATCTGAGGTGATTTCCACCATCACCTGAACCTTCTCCTTGGTTAATCGATCAAAAGTACCAGCTTTGACAAGGAGTGCCTTCGCCACAATGTCGGCGAGCACTTGGTACTCCATTTTCAGAAGCTTTTTGAAGCAAGAAGGAGAGAGTTCCTCTCCAGAAGATGAGAAAGTAGAAAGAGCAATCGACATTTCTTCCTTCGTAATGCCTGACACTTCAGATGTACCTAAGAATGGGAGAAAGAAGGTTGATCCAAGTAGTGCAGCATCAATTGAAATAGATGCCTCTCCTTGGGAATGAATGATCTTTCCTTCTTGAACAGTTTCTTTGGCGAAGAATTCCAGAAGTGCGGTCTTATAAATGATAGCACGTGCTTCCAGAAACTTTCTAAGACCTGATTTCTCAACAGCTTTAAACATTTGAACAAGTCCTTCATCTTTGATGGTGAGCACTGATGCAAAGCTGACTTGATTAGCATTGAGATTGTAAGCTCCAACCATTTATTTTCCTGTAAATGAGATAACTTCGAAGTAGATTATGCAATGAGGAGTTCGAGAGAAAGCAATAGCTAGAGAGAAAAATTCTGAAATCGTAAAAGGTGGAAAGAAAATAAGAGGCGGTTAATATTCAAAATGTACAGCCGTCAGTGTAAACACAAGGACACGTGTCAATATGCTTACGTTTGAGTATTTGAAAAGTTGTGCAGAGTGTCAGAATTTTCAAAATCCATGAAAAGAGCGGGTTGTCCAATAGGTTACTAAAAATAACCAGAAGAGGATTTGTCGTTTTATGATAATATCTACTGGAAGTCGTAAAGTACTGAAGTAATTTCAACATCTTAACAAAAACCAGTAGACACCTTGTTTTATCGAAAAGATAAAACTCTCTTCTTCTTCTGACAGAATAAGAAAATAAAAGTCAGAGATACAGTTTCCCCTAAATTAATGCAATTAATAAATGCGAAGATACGATATCTGAGGGAATGAAAGATGATTCTTGGTATTCGTGTAAACAGATAGCTGTCTCTTTAAGCTTCCCAACACTCTATAAATACCTACAAGTTCACAAATTTAATCATTTTACTTTATCAAATCAAAACAAATGGGTAGTTCATACATTATCTCGGAGTCTTCTCCAGAGACTAAATCAGCAGAGGAGTTCCAAAGGCAACTTCCACTCTAAGTTGTTCAAGAATTGTGGCGTTGAGTTTCTCGACCCTTTGACTTAGGATTAGTCAGTTCTATTTCTCGATGTGGGCAAGGAAAAAATGATTTGATTCGAATGAACCTAGAAAATCAATTAGACTGGTGTCTCGTAATCAGATGTTTGAAGACATCCTTTTTCAAGATATGAAGGCTTGGAAGAAATTCCTTGGCATATAATCTGAACAATCAGTTATATTGTCCAACATTATTAGGACTAAGCTGTGGAATCATCCCTTTCACAAACCACGACCGGCAAAAAGAGGGGTATCCAGCAGTCCTTAGTTAGATTCCTATTGAAGTACTCAGTGCTACTGAGGTACTTCAAACTGTTGATATCAACAAATGTAGTAGATAAACACAATGTAACGAATCTGGTTTTATGAAAAATCTCATTTTGTCATATTTTGTTTATCTACTGCTTTCATTGAATGATATAAAACAAAGAATAAGAAAAATTTAGTCTGGGTAAATCAGAAGAATCATATTGTCCTTCGGTTGACTTGAGACTCTTCAACTTCTTCAACACTAAGTGTCGCCTGTCTATAAATGAGACAACAAAAATGTCAGATAATAACAATTCGATATGTCTAGTTCAAGCAATTCTAATGCCTGTAGCAGTACGCATGTCATTATCACTGATGAAATGTTTCCTTATCTGGAAAATCTGAAGAAGACTATTGAGGAATATGTCTGGGTAAAGGTTATGTCATCATGGTTCAAGGTTCAAGATCTCTAGAATATGCATCAAAATGGTTTGGCTTCTACTCGCGCACAAAGAGCAGTAGCAAGGAAGTACAAACAGCAATTTGACGTCAATCATGTTACAGAGCTAGCCACTGATCAAGTTCTGCTGCATGTGATGCTGTGGAAGGAATGGCATCAACTAAATAAGATATCCACTTCTAAATCCTTCACTAGTCTACGAATCCATGAATTGAATAATTGGATAACTGAGTGGCAGGATTCTATAGGTTCGGAATTGGCTAATGTAACATGGCATCGATTTTATTCTAAATGAAATATTGATTCCAATTCATTGTCGTCTCTTTATTTTTCTACAAGCAATCTGATTGTTAGTTGAATAACATATAACAAAATAATAACAATAAAGCCAAGTTAAGTCGATTAAGCCAAGTATATTTCGAAAATAAGAAAACTTATTCTCAGGCAGAGGTTTCGTAAAGATGTCTACTGCTTGTTGATCAGTAGGGACATATTCCAGGCGAATGTCCTTCTTCAGCACATGATCTCTAATGAAATGATGTCTGATATCAATGTGCTTAGTTCTGGAGTGAAATACTGGATTTTGAGTGATTGCAATAGCACTTGTATTGTCACAGAAGATGGGTGATTCAGAAGCTTGAACTCCATAGTCCTTTAGTTGTTGCTGTATCCAAAGTAATTGAGAGCAGCAACTTCCAGCAGCAAGATATTCTTCTTCTGCAGTGGATGTAGCTATGAAAATCTGCTTTTTACTGAACTAGGAGATTAAACTATCACCAAGAAATTGACAAAAACCATTTGTGCCTTTTCTATCCAGTTTGCAACCTGCATAGTTAGCATCTGAATATCCAATAAGATTGAAAGACGAATCATTGGGATACCATAGGCCGACATTTTGAGTACCCTTCAGGTATTTCAGAATACGCTTAGCAGTAATAAAATGTGATTTCTTAGTGTTAGACTGAAATCTTGCACAGATACAAACAACAAACATAATATCAGGTCTACTGGCAGTAAGGTATAACAATGAGCCAATAAGACTACGATACTGAGTTACCTCTACTGAGATTCCACTCTCATCTTTATCAAGTTTGGTAGATGAGCTCATTGGAGTAGAAGCAGCAGAGCATGTTTTCATGCCAAACTTTTTCAGTAGTTCTTTTTATACTTAGCCTGATTTATGAAGATTCATGTATCCAGTTGCTTGATTTGCAGTCCTAGGAAGAATATTAATTCTCCCATCATACTCATCTCAAATTGATCTTGCATCATCTTAGCAAACTTTTCACACATTTTGGGGTTAGTTGACCCAAAGATAATATCATCAACATAAATCTGAACTAACAAAATGTGTTTATTCTTAACAAATGTGAATAAAGTCTTATCTACCGTGCCAATGGTGAAATCATGATTAACAAGGAATTGTGAGAAAGTGTCATATCAAGCTCTAGGTGCCTGTTTCAAACTATACAGTGCTTTATGTAATTTAAAGACATGATGAGGTAAGAAATGATCAATAAAACATGGAGGTTGTTCGACGTAAACTTCTTCTTGCAGTAAACCGTTTAGGAAAGCACTCTTCACATCCATCTGATATACTTTAAAGTTCTTGAAGGCAGCAAAGGCTAAGAATATTCTGATAGCTTCAAGCCTTGCTACTGGTGGAAAGGTCTCATCATAGTCTATTCATTCTTCTTGTCTAAAACCTTGAGCCACCAGTCTTGCTTTATTTCTGACTACATTGCCTTCTTCATTCAACTTGTTTCTGAATACCCATTGAGTTCCTGTAACTGCTTGATGAGTTGGTCTTGGTACAAGAAACCACACTTCATTTCTTTTAAATTGGTTTAGCTCTTCTTGCATTGCTTCAATCCAACTAGGATCCAGAAGAGCTTCTTCAATCTTCTTAGGCTCAACGTGAGAAATAAAAGCAGCATGCATATATTCATTAAGCATTTGCCTTCTGGTTCTTAATGGTGCTGCTGGATTACCAATGACCAAAGATGAAGGATGAGATTTTCTCAAAATAAAAAGGTATAAAGGGAATTCTTCCTAATTTGAGCAATTTTGGTCATGCTCAGGTGAAGCAGTAGAAAGTTCTGGAATGTTCACTTCTGGTTCTGGTATATCCTGTGTCTGAACAATTTGTTCTACCAGAGGAATGTCTGGTTCTTGATTTTGAACGTCTTTGACACTAGGTACTGCATCATCTTCACTATCTAGTTCCAGTTTAATCCTGTCTATCCTGTTAGTTAGATTTGAAATGTAAGAAGTTTCAGGAGCAGTACTAACTTCATAAAAAAACAACATGAATAGATTCTTCAACATTAAGAGTTCTATTATTAAAAATTCTGAAAGCTTTGCTTTTTGCTGAATATCCAAGAAAAATTCCAGCATCTGATTTTGAGTCAAATGCAGACAAATAATTTTTACCATTATTGTGCACAAAGCATCTGCAGCCAAACACATGAAAATAAGATACATTAGGCTTACTCCCTTTCCATATCTCATACGGAGTCTGATTGTGCCTTTTGTTGATCATGGTTCTGTTTTGCGTATAACAAGCTGTGTTAATTGCTTCTACCAGAAACGCTGAGAGATGTCTGCATCTGCTAGCATTGTTCTAGCAGTTTCTTTAAGAGTTCTGTTCCTCCTCTCAGCCACTCCATTTTGTTGAGGTGTTCTGGCAGCTGAATATTCATGATGAATACCTAGTTCATCCAAATATAACTTAAGAACTTTGTTAGTAAATTCAGTGCCCCGATCACTTCTGATTTTTATGATGGAAATTGATTTTTAATTTTGAACTTTTTTCAAAGCTTAATCAAGAGGCTACTGGTTTGATCTTTTCCAGCAAGAAATATTACCCAAGTAAATCTAGAGAAATCATCAACAATAACAAGAGTATATATCATTCCCCCTAAGCTCGTGATAAGGATTGGACCAAACAAGTCAATATGCAGTAATTCCAAACACCTTGAAGTTGATTTACTACCTTTATTCTTGAAGCTGGATCTCACCTGCTTACCAAGTTAACATGCAGATCATACATAATTCTTAACAAAATTAATATCGGGAAAACCATCAACTAAGTTCTGCTTTTCCAGATTATTGATAGACTTGAAGTTCAGGTGATTCAATCTCTTATGCCATAACCAATGTTTATCATTATGAGATGCAACTAAACATGTAGGAATATTAACCTGATCCTTATTCCATGAAACTTTGTATGTGTTGCCTTCTCTTTTTCAAGTTAGTACGGTAGACTCATCAACATTTTTAACTGTGCATGTGTGCTTCTGAAAAGCTACTGAATAACCATTATCACACAGTTGACTAATACTGATTAAATTGTAATAGAGATTCTCAACTAAAAGCACGTCATTTATAATGATGTTACCATGAATAATCTTACCTTTACCCACGGTTTACCTTTTGAGTTGTTCCCAAAAGTTATCTTTGGTCCATTATAACTCATTACTTCTGTTAGAAGATTCTTTTGTCCAGTCATATGCCTGGAACATCCACTGTCCATATACCATATATAGCTGCTGATCTTGGCTTTCTTCTCATGTTCCTGCAAACACAAGTTTTTGTAACTGGTACCAATCTATTTGGGTCCAAGCCTTATCAGTCCCTTAGGAAGCCACATTTGTACAATTCTTGGTGGTTTTGTACTTCGGGTATCCACAGAGGTGTGTGTGACACAAGGTCTGTTATTTCTAACAGTATGCATTTTAGAATGTTGTTCTTCCCTTCTATTTTTCTTGTCTGGTCTGTATCTCTTCTGAACCGGTCTACAATTATAGTACTGGTAGTTTTTAACCTTCATAGAGGGTTGTCCTCCTGAGTTGAATCCTCTACTGGATCCAGCACTCTGGTGAACTATACTCTTAGGTTTAACATAACCCAGGCCATAATGGTTTCTTCTGTCCGTCTGATTTACAAATTTTCAACTTGAACAGTTGGTACTACAGGTTCATGTACCACACTGGACTTAACAAAGTGAATGAATTTCCCTTTGTTCATATCCAATAATTGTTTCGTATTAGTTTCTGAAGTGCTTTCATTGTTACTGAAACCGAGACCACTCTTGTCTCCAGATTGTTTCTGTAACTCCTGTATCTTCTCCAAAGAAACAAAAGTCTTGTTCCATGCATTTACCAGTATTGATAGCTTCTGATTTTCAGATCTCATTGTCTGGTATTCTGCATTTACTCTTTCATTCTCAGTTTTCAACTTACTTATCTCAACTTTTAGATCACTACTGTTTTCTTGCAAGCAAGTAAACTTACTGATTTGATCTTTTAAGTTTTGATTTTCAGTCTTAACTTCATCGAATGATTGAGAAAGTCTTGAGTACTCTTGCACCATGTCATGCAGTGCATTAACCAAATCAGTTCGTGTAAATTCGTTAGAGTCAAAATCAAATACTTCTCAAGATGTCGAGGTTGATTCAGTGTCTGCCACGAGGCATTTTACTTCTTCTGCATCGCTGTCGCTGGAATGATCATATGAGTCAGAAGACTTAGAGCTAGAATCCGCCCACTTGGATTTGTTTTCCTCAGCAATCATGGCTTTGCGATCTCTTCTGAACTTCTTGTCATTTCGCTTGTACTCATTCTTCTTCTGGTCATCCTTCTTGGGCTTCGGGAAATCATCAATAAAGTGACCAATCTTTCCACAGTTAAAACACGCCATATCACCAGATGGTGATTCCTTCTTGAAATTCCGGTTAGGATTCTAATAAGCTCTGTGATTCTTCTTCATGAATCTGGAAAATTTCTTCACAAATAACGACATTGCATCATTGCTGATTTGTTCAGCAGCCCTGTCAGATGTGCTTTCAGTAGCAGTAGCAGGTGATGCACTTGGAGCAATTACAACATGAGCAGTAGCAGTAGTAGCAGCAGCAAGAGCCTTGGTAGGTTGATTTGACTAGGGCTGTTCTCCACTTCTCACTTCCAGTTCAAACTCATAAGCTTTTAAGTCTGCAAACAAGTCATGCAGTTCCAACTTGTTCAGATCTTTAGATACTCTCATAGCCATAGTTTTTACATCCAATTCTCTGGGTAGAGCTCTCATTACATTGTAGTGCTATTTCTCTGTTGCTGTGCTCTTTACCCAGAGCTACGAGTTCATTAACCTAGCTGCTGAAACGCTAATCAAACTCACTCAGAGTTTCTCCGGCTTTCATTTTGATATTTTCAAATTTGTGCATAGCCACATATAACTTGTTTTCTTAATTCTGCTCATTTCCTTCACAGATTTGAATGAGCTTTTCCCAGATTTCCTTTGCAGTAGAGCACATCTTAATCTTACTGAAGGTATTTTTGTCGAGGGTTTTGTATAGAATTTCCTTCGCAATATTATCAAGATTAGCTTTCTTTTTGTCTTCACTGGTCCATTCACTCCTGTGCTTTTCAACCATCTGAGGAGCACCATCTGTGATGACAAACCACATGTCATCATCTTGAGCTGCAAGATGAGCTTGCATCCTGATCTTTCAGTCATCAAAATCTTCTTTTGAGAACATAGGAACTTTGCTAAAATGTGCCATATCTGTTATAAATTTTCAGTACAAGAATAGTCTGCTTTGATACCACTTGTTGAGGATCGATATAGAGTTTAGAGGGGGGTGAATAAACTCTCTCCTTTGTTGATCTCTTTTTTTAAAGGGTGCTAAAATCATGTTAGAGATTGTAGCTGATCTTATTCAAATATCTAACCAACAAATCACAAAATAATGCAGAAAAAATCGGATGGTTTGATAGGTGAAAATAATAGAAACAGTAGGCAGTAGACAATGGTTGTTTCTGGAAGTTCGAAGATAAAATCTTTTACTTCTCCCCTTCTTCTGTTTCCAGAAAGTATCACTAAAAGACTTTGCCCTTTGCCTACTGAAACTCTTAGCTTCTCAACACAATGACAACAAAGTTCTGGAAAAGACTCTTTTCCAGATTACAAACTCTTCTCAACAAGATATAAGTAATGTGAATAGCTTTTGAAGAGTGTGAGAAACAGCTGCACAAGATGATATCAACAGATCAGATAAATGATATGAAGCGTGTGCTACTTTTCTGTATATTGAGCTTGAATAACATAAGTAGTTCCGAGTGCTCAAATCGACGTTTGTATAAGAGAGAATGTGTTCGTTGTTGAGTTCAGGTGGGGGTAACGTATAAACGTCGTTGATCTTGTGTATTTATAGAAGTCTTGATTCCAACGTGTATAAACAAAATGATTTCTCAGACTTCTGATAAAATCAGCTTTAATACCTGAAAGGGTCCTGCATAAAGCTTTGATACAGTCAGTCTTGTTTTCATACTAAAACTGGTAAGTCGTAATAAATAACTTCGTATAGCATTAATGGTGCAATTAATGCTAGTACTAGGTATAGTAACAGTAACATTTAAGATTAGTTCCGTTTGTACAAAAGATGTTAAGTTACTCTAGTTTAGACTGAGTTCTGCTTCTGGTTTCCCAACCCGTTGAAGCTTAGTTCTGCTTCTGGTTTAGTGAGATGAAGACTTCTGCTTTTATATTGCCTGCTGATTTTAACTAATGACCTGCTGGTTTTGATTCTTATCGCCACAATTTAAGTCTAACACAATATTTCAAGAACCAAGTTATTGTAACTCAATACTTGTCTCCCACCGATCTTGTAAGGTCCAAAATAAGATAATGTAATCCAACTGCATGCAAATATAGGAAAAATAGAAAATGACCAATTAAATTGTTTTAATTGCATGAATTAATTATGATATGTGCGTTTACATGTTTAAAATAGGTTTTATATTAGAATGCATAAAAATATGTTTTAAAGTTATTAGAGTCGCAATCAAGGAATGGGGACTGGGTACCATATGAGAGAAAATATTTTTATTAAATAATTAATTTTAATTTTTTAATGTATGATATATTTTACTGGAATTTTTTAAAATAAGCTATTTTAAGATGTTTTTACACGTCGAGTCGTATTTTAAACGGGTAATCGATTTTCGATAAAAATAGGGACTTTTTGAGAACTCGACTAATATTTTTACAAACTTTCCCAAAAAAATATTTTAAATATTATTTAATGGGCCTAATGGGTCTATTATACTAGGTTAATAGGCCTAAACTTGCACCATGTATTTAATATTAAATAATCAAGCTTTCAAGCTCTTTTATCTTCCCTAAACACACGCCCCTCACCCTAGGAATACTAGGATTCTTCATCAGCACAAAACCACATGCACACACAAAATTTTGAGAGAAAGAGTCACGAAATTTGAAGGAAAAATCAGCAAGGTTGCATCCCCTGTCTCTCCGCCAACGTCCCTCGCATCGCAAGCTGTTTTTTCGTGCGTAATAAGCGCAAAGGCATGCCTTAATCTTCCTTAAAACATATTTCACACCATATCATATGTATTTAATTATCCTTGCATGAAAAAATATGACACACTTCTTGTATTTTCGTTTTTTTAGCTATACATGCACAAAACTAGTGTTTTCTTCTTTTAAACTCTTGTTAATGATGCACAAAGGGGTTGACATCACAGGGCTACGGTAAGTGATGAATTTCAGAGGGTTTAAGGGCCTAGACAAGGTTGCAAAAGGGCTAGACATGGAGGGTAACAAGGTTAAACGAAAAATTGGTTTATATGAGAGTTAGGGTTTCGGCTAGGAGTCCTTGAGAAGCACGGCACTTAGATGATATTAGGGCGTGTCCAAGAGACCTAAAGAGGACATAAAATGGTCCTAGGGTGGCTGCACAAGGTCTAGGGGCTGGGAGTGAAGGGCATGGTCGTGCATGGATTGTGGGCGACGGGTTGAGTGGATGTGGCTTCTAGGCTAGTTAGGTTCTGTCTAGTAGAGACCTTAGGGGTCGGTCATGCTCCTAAGGGGGTTGGTTAGGGTCTGGATGGCTAAGGGCTAGGGTTGAAGGTTGCATGGGGTGGTTAAGCTAGGGCTCGAATAAGATAGGGGAGAAATTTCAGCGGCTGTTGTAGGCATGTTCAAGGGTTGTAATTGGCTTGATTTGGGTTGTATATGATATGATCGTGTGTGAATAAGTTATGGTTCAAGTTTGGTAAGATTTGGTTTAGTTTTGTGTTAATTCGGGTTAAAATCGAGATGCGTGTCTAAGTTTTAAATACGGATTAGGAAATTAGTCGAAGAACTTAAGTTTAAGTCTATGAAATATTTATGGGTGTATTTTAAGGTTTTATGTTAAGTTTGGATGGATTTGAGTCGTCGTTTTAATGTTTAGGGATAAATTGGGAAAGTTAGGGTTTTGGGGGCAAAAAGGTCATTTTACACCTGAAAAATGACATCTTGACAGTGCATTGAATGTTGTAATAAATGTTAAAGTGTTTATTTCAAATGTTTATGAAATTTTATGATGAAACAATAATGTTGAAAGACATGTTGGATGCTTGGTTTAAACTAAAAATGATTTATATATGCATGAATTTTTATAAGTGATGGAAATATGAAAGTTTGAAGAAAGTGTATTAATTGTAACTAATACAATGATACAATGATATAATGATATGATGATATGTAAGGCCAAGGCTCAGTTGACGGGTGAGAATGTCGCCGATGTCCCTACCGTCTAATACCGTGATTATATGTAGATGGATCCATCGACCTACAGCTAATACGAAAGTCACAATTGAGGATCTGAATTCAATAAAAAAGGAAACGTATACGTATATGATGAAAGGAAAAAGTATATGATGAAATGAAAATGTTTAAAGTTTACGTTCATGAAAAGCTATTTTATTAAAAGTATATTTAACTGTTGCTTGTGAATATATATGTATTACTTGTTATCATGATTAAGGTTTGCTGAAGCAATATACTCTTTTGGTGTGATCAATGTAAGTGAGCATGAAATTGATGTAGGACTTGATGATTGAACTAGCTGGACTGAAGGTGCACACAACCCGAGGACCATCGCTAGTTTTCCGCAAAAATTACATTTATGATTTAAGTTTACTTTAAAGATTTTATGACTTATGATGCTTTGAGTGGTTTTGAAATATTTAAGAGTTTATGCTTTGTCTTGAAGAATGCAAAATTAGGTTTGGTTGGGAAGAATGCAAAATTAGGTTTGGTTGGCATTTAAGATTTTATATTTTAAATACATTCTTTTAGATTTACAAATAATAGTTAGTGAGGTTATTTTTAAATGGTGCAAAATATTTATGTAAATATATATGCTGTTCGGCCGAGTAATATAGAAGGAAAAAAATCTAATAAATTTTAAATAAAAACGAGTAGTGGACGTTTCAGAGCCTAACAAGTAGCTATCACTGGCGAAGTCAAATATATATATATTATTTTAAATATATTATATATCTATCTGTAAAAATATGGGATTATCAAATTTGACCTCAAATATCATAATCAATCTTGTCCTTGAATTAAGTTAACTAATCAAATTAATCTTTCGAGTATGTTAAATTTAACACATATCCTTTTAATTCGAAATATGTTAATCAACCATTTTGTTTTCTTTATATTATTTTTCTTGAATAAAATTATAATTAAAAAAGATAGTTTATATTAAATTGAAAAACGATTATAAAAATTAAATATAAAATTACATCATCCATAAAAATTAATAATACTCAAATTTATTTTTTAAGAATCTAAATTAATTGGTGAATTGTTACTCTAAAGTTAAAGTTGATATATCGATATTAATAATTTGAATTATCAAAGAGAAAATTATGATTTCGAACTACTACTATTAAATATATTATATCTAAAAAATAAATAAAATTTTAAAAAACCAGCGCATCTGAAAATATCGATAAATTTCGTAATTATCATTTAAAAATATCACTGGATTTTATTGAAGAGATCTCTTCAAAAAAGCCATACTCAAATAACTTTTTGATGCATCTTTTTATTTTTAACAAATTGTATATTGAAATTTTTATTAAATAAAAATAAAGATAAATAAATTATTGCATGTTGATAACCAAACTTAATTCATAAAAGGTTTAGGGCTATTAACTCATAATCTTTATCTAATGTAATTTGATTATAGTTAATTAATTACAGCAGAAGTAAAATTTTATTTACATTGAGCTCAAAATGTGCCAACTATGATTATAATACTGATAAAGTCTCGTCTAAATACATATATTATAGCATAAAATAAGCTCACACATGACTGAAATCAAATATATACAAACAACTCATATCCTCGAGACATATCCCGGTATATAGATACATATACATACACTAGGATAGACTACTCAACCTCCACTCAGATGTGACTCTATCCAGAAATACCCCATCTGGTTTCTTGATAACCTGGAGTAACTGCTATTGTCCACACAAAAAGATAACAACATCCCTTGGGGTGTTTAAATACTCCTTAACAAGCATAATAAATACTACATGTAACAACACAATGACATATGATATGCAATGCATGCATGTCGTGGAGATATCATGTCAAATGACTTCCATTGAGCATGTATTAGAATCAATCGAATCGCTACCAAATCAATGCTCGAGAAGGCACACTAGCCTCAGTCAAGTATAAGAGAATATCTGTATGATAACATCGCAAAGCACCATAAAATCCCAAATCTCAACTAATCAATCACATGGGCCACAAATGACTATGTTTTTATGGACCACATAATGTCAAACATAGCATCGTTCTCAATACTTCCGAATCAAAATTCAATGATATCAAGGTGTCCAAGGATCATAGCTCAACGTGCATCTCATGTATCGATGTATGTATAAATGATGCGTGTTAACAAAATATTTATTTTATACACCAATCTACCAATCATGAATGTCATGTATGTCATATCAACTCAACAAAAAAGGCATATAGTCACATATACTTTCAATCAAATAAATCAATCATATATCATATGACATAGATACATGTCATATGTTAATCGGTTGAAACACACTTCAATTCTTCATCCCTGGTTTAATATAGTTCGATATTAAGATTTCAATACAAAAAATAAATCTAAACCATTAAAATATTTGTTGGAACAACACATTTCATGTTCTTAATCTTGATTTTGATGTTAACAAAATTTGTTATTGTGTTTATAACATATTTACTCAAGTGTGAAGCTATTAACACAAGAAGCAAACTCAAAACTGAATTCTGCACAAACTGAATTTTTGGTAAGCTTCGGTATTTTGATTATATATCTCAACTGGATGATTAAAATGACAATCTGCCTAACTGATTAGAAAACTCAATTTGAAGCAAGTTGTATCCCACGTCAGTTGGGCAAAATCGGATGTTATCGAGGTCTAACTGATCGCTGAATTATCGAACTGATTGCACGAAAACAACAATCAGTTGGGTATGAGCAATTGAGGTATTTTGGTCATATCTCTTACCTCGGTTATTGGAATAAAGTTATTCAGTATGCGTTGGAAAGATAAGACGATCATCTACAAATCATATTCAGAAGAAAATGTCTGAATTGAAGCTTAAGATGCTGATAAATGACGATAAAACTACTTGTTTTGCACAAAATGAAATCAGCTAGGCTGATTTCAGCACACCAGCTGAAACTTAACCAGCTAAACTGAACCAAACCAGTTGAATTGAACTGAACTGAACCATATCAATGGAACTGAACCAATTGACCAGAGTTGACCACTCGGGAAAATGTCCAGTAAGGCGAATTTGACCGTTGTAATTTGAGAAACAGTACAAAAACTTTCCAAACGGTCATATTCTTGTATCTAACGTATATATCATTGTTGGAGCCTATAAATACAATATCTTGAAGATCAAACAAGAGCTTTGAAAATTATTCAAAGCATGGACAATTAGCATGAAGAAATCAGCTAGTTGAGAGTACAAGTCCTTATGTGAGGATACATTTGATATATACACTGTAAAGGATAAATTACTCACACACAATCACTCACACATATACAAGAGAGTTGACATTCAAATATTAGTTGAGTGAGTCTTCCCACAAAGACGTAAAACAATGTGTTTGTAGTCTTTTTGAAATGTCTGCTATTCGTTTTTCTTAAAAAGTACTATAATTTTTTTTAAAACCTCTCACATATTTCGGCTAAATACACACGTGCAAATATAAAATATTTTTGACACCATTTTAAAAATAAAACAACCAACTAATATTTTAAAAATCAAAGAAATAGTTTAAACATAAAACAAAACCTAAAAAGCAATAATTTGAAAAATATAGCTCATACTATCACTTCTCAAAAATCTCTCAAATCATAAATAAAAAGTCGTAAAATCTCTTAACGTAAATCATAAATGCGGAAAAATAGAAGCGCTGGTCCTCGGGTCATATGCACGTTCAGTCCAGTCAGGTCAACCATCAAGACCTCCATTAACATTATTATCATAATCACTTGCATCAATCACAACTAGTGAGTCTAAAGACTTACCACACCATAATCTTGATAACAAATAATAAGTATACAGATCACATACAAAAGTGAAAAATACTTGTACTTAAAATAACATTTTCATAATAATGCATAAACTTTAAATATAAACATTTTCATATCAACATATTCATATTCCTAATCATATTTGTGTTTGTTGAATTCAGATCATTGATTGTGACTCGTATTCGTATTCGTATTGAGCGATGGATCCATCTACATATAACCACAGTACTGGGCGACAGGGACATCAGCGACACTCTCACCTGTCAACTGAGCCTTGGCCAACGTATTAACATATCCTCATATTCCTATCAATGGAAATATGATCGTCGGGCTCCCACTAGGACCTTCACCCTCAAGATATCTCCAACATATCATCGTATTAGTCACAATCTCTTCACATCCTTCAACATTTCGTATTTTCATCACTTAATAAAAACATGCATATAATATTGTTTTTTTTTAAACTAAGCATGCAACATATCTTTTAAATGTCCATGTTAAATCATAAAAATCCGTTAACATTTAAAAATTATAATTTAACACATAAAAATTAATAAACATCCATAATCATTGAAAATAATCATATTAGCATATAAAACAGCATTCAGAACTGCCATTACATTTACTAATTTTTGGGTGTAAAATTACCGTTTTACTCCTAGGCGTAAAATTTCACGTTTTTGACATTTTCTTAATTTCATTGACTCCAACATGTCCCAAATAATTATTTAAGCTTAAATTAATTTTTCCATAATTTTATTTAGCTTAAATACTAAACTTTTTAATCAATCTTTAATTATTCGTTATTAAGGCGTTTTAATCCCGAAAAATTTCAAACTTTAATATTAAATTCCTAAATTCAAAACTTAGACTTTTTATAATATTTTAGCCCTCGTGAACTACGACTCGACCCTCGTGAGCCATGTTTCGATTTAATTTTCTCCAATAAAACCCTACCTGAGCGCCTAGACTTCCCTCGAGCCATCTCCGATTTTCGTCGAGCCATGCTCAAACCATCACGATCCAAACCCTGCCCAGCCCTTCTAGGGACCCTCTTGGACCCTTAGAACCCTTAGGAATTTACCCTAGCCCAAAAACCGAAGGCACACTTCAGTTACATGCCATGGCCGAGAAGTCTACTAGACTTAGGACTCTTGTTTCTTGCTTAGCCACTTGACAAACGAGCCAGCCCTTGAACCAGCCCCTCATGCACCCTCCTAGGACCCTAGAGACCTAACATAGCCCAGCCCAGAGCCCCCTGGCCGAGCCTTTCTTCCCTTCACAAGCTGCTGTACATGCACGGCTTTCATGGGGCTTCACGGGTTGGAGTCCTAGCTTGCTAGGACTCCTTCCCAGCCCTGGTGCATGCTAGGACTCCTTCCTTGACCCCTCATAGACCCTAGATAGCCCTTGTCCCAGCCCTGACAGAACCAAGCCACCAACTCCTATAAGCCGAGCCATATGAACGATACCCAACAGTTTCGATTTCCAGCTTGTTTTTTACCTACGTTCAGCCTTTCGTGTGTGTTCTAGGACCATGTAACATGTGTAAAAACAACCTTGATCAATACCCTAATCATGGCAGCCCCTAATAAACATGATTTTTGCATCAAGTTCAAGCCTTAAAATTAACATATGACACAAAAACAAAATTGTTTCATGATGCACTTGTTTTTCATGCAAAAACTCAATTAAATAAATATAATGGTGTGATAGATGAGTGAAAGAAAAAATATGGTGTGCCTTTGCGTTTTCAAACGCACGATTATTTGTTAACAATTGAAGAACGACGACACGAAGACGATGACTTGATTTTTCCTTGCAAAGTTTCGGTCCTCCTTGTTGAATATGATGTGTGTGCCGTGAGTTTAGAAGAAGAAGAAGGAGTCTTTTGCTTTGTTGGACGAAGGGGGCGTGACATAATATGGGTAAAGGGGTAGGTTTAGGCTTATTTGTAATTAATTAAAACACTAACCATGGCTTAGATCCATTAACAAGGTTACTTAGGCTCATTTAGCCCATTAGTGTTTAATTAAAATATTTTGTTTAATAAAATTCGTGAATTTATTAGTCGTGTTGCTAGAACGTTCGTATTTTTGTTGAAAAACCAACACTGATAAAATTTACGTCCCGGCGTATAAAATCACCTCAAAACTCTTTATTTTCAAAAATAAGAAAAAGCATCAATCATATTTTAAATAATTAAAAATAATTATTTAATAAAACATTTTTTCATTTTTTCGGTCATCGGTCTCCGTTCCTCGATCGCAACTCGTATAACTCTTAAATCTACATTTTAATGCATATAAGTAGAAAACTACTAAAACATCACATAAACATGTCACATAACAAATTTAGCAATTTAAAATCATTTAATTAACCGTTTTTCATATTTCCTAGATTTGCATGTAGTTGGATTACTTCGTCTTAATTTTAGACTTTACAATTCCTCCTCCTTTAAATAAAATTTCGTCTTCAAAATTAGAACTTACCGAATAGCTCTGGATAGCGACTCCTCAAGTCCCTCTAGGTTTCCCAATTAGCTTCTTCTTCCAAGTTATTCAGCCACTTGACCTTGATCATTGGAATGACTTTGTTTCGGAGTCTTCTTTCTTGCCTTGCCAAAATTTGGACAGGTCTTTCTTCATAAATCATATTTGGAGTTAGTTGTAGAGGTTCGTAATTTAGCACATGTGATGGATTCGACATGTACTTTCGCAGCAACGAAATATGAAACACATTGTGAACCCCAGAAAGCATCGGTGGCAATGCCACTCTATAATCTAGTGTCCCAATCTTCTCCAAAATCTCAAACGGGCCTATAAATCTTGGATTAAGCTTGACTTTCATGCCAAATCACATAACACCTTTCATAGGTGCTATTTTCAAAAATACGTGGTCTCTCACTGCAAACTCTAAGTCCATTCGTATCTTGTCAGCATAACTCTTTTGTCGGCTTTGTGCACTCTTCATTCTCTCACGAATTTTGACTACCAGCTCGGCAGTCTCTTCAATCACATCCGGACCAATATCTCTTCTTTCACCAACCTCGTCCCAATGAATAGGAGATCTACATTTCTTTCCATATAGTGCCTCGAAAGGATCCATCTCGATTGATTATTGGTAGCTATTATTGTAAGTGAACTCCACTAGAGGTAATTTCGGTTCCTAACTGTTGGATCTCGGTTTTCTCGTGCCCAAACGCAGCGGAAGTTTTAAAATTTTTATTTTATTTTGACAATCAAAATATATTTGTTTTAGGCACTCGTATGGTTTTATAATTAAACATTCATAGGGCGTTGGAATTTTATACCTTTGGTGAATTAAATCACTTGGCTCCAACTAATCCAGTTTAAGCGGATATAGCTCTTGATGAATCCCTACGAACTTTCTTCGAAAACTCCTTTCTTTATTCTTCTAATCAGGTCGACGACTAGATGATTTGTTACTCTTCTAATTTGTACTAGAAAAATTAGAAGAAATTTTTACGTTGGAGATTGAAAACGAGAGACGACTCAAACTTCTCCTTCAAAAGGAAGTGCCCGAAATTTTGTGGAGAGAAGGAGGAGGATTTTCGAAAAATTGTGAATGAATTGTGTTTAACCTTAAGCCTAATACACATATATATAAGATTATGGACCATTAATAAAATTAAATACTTAATGGACTTAATCAATTAATTATTCTAGTCCAACTAGTTTAATTAATTAAATAATCTTTTAAAGTTCAATTAAGAACCTTAATATGTATGTTGGTCTTGTACTCCTACAAGTCCTTTATACATATACCCGTTACTTTTAATTTAAATCTCTTATAAATTCAACATTTGAATTTAATATTTAAATTATAAATTCAACTCTTTGAATTTATTACCTCCAAAATTTAATATTTAATAAACTCAACTTTTGAGCTGAATAAATTAAATCCATCATAAATTCAACATTTGAATTTAACATTTAAATTATAAATTCAACTCCTTGAATTTATTACCTCCAAAAATTAATATTTAATAAACTCAATATTTGAGTTTAATAAGTTAAATTCTCAAATTTTATAAATTCAACTTCTTGAATTTATTCTCTCCAAATTTCATAAATTCAACTTCTTGAATTTACTATCTCATAATTTAATTATCATAAATTCAACTCCTTGAATTTACTATATTATAATATAAATTCAACTCTTTGAATTTATTCTCTCAACGGGAACAAACGATCCAGTGCTTGCGTGACCCTCAATTGTTCAGGGATACAGCTAGCCTTGGGTTAACAACTCCTTGTGATTCAGAATAACATTTATCCTTATTCGGGCTTACCCTAGTTAGCCCCATTCTTTTCATCAACACCTTGATCAAGAATTTCAGAACTCATTTCTGATTGCACCCATCGGATCATGGTAAGAGCGTCTAGTAGCATCGCCCCATGATCCCCTAGGTATCACTGATATTGCCTACAAGAACCAGTCGATTATGATTAACGTACAGTACGGTCCCTTCATCTCATATATCCCGATCGAATCTGCAACAATTGGTTCATCGAGGGTTGCATATTAATTCGATAACTATGTGACACATATAATAGTGGAATCGCGTGTACTATTTGGAAAACTCTTTCTCCAACGTACATCTCATACTCTGGCCAGAGATTCCATGCACTATTATTACTTCAGATCACATAGGATATCCACACCCGTAGGTGAGCGGTGAATCCCCGACTACAATGCACTGGCTCATATATGTGTCGCAACTATACCCAACCTCGCCACCTGACGACTCTCCTGGAGCCGGTAAACGAGTCAAAGCACAGCCCTAGCATATAGAGCCTCAGTGTTGTCCCGGGTCGTAAGGACTAATGGTGTACAATCATAACCACGGACTTATCCTCTCGATGAATGATAACCACTTGGAAAGTCCGAGTGAGGGTTGTTCGATATAATCATCATATGACTACCCATCTGCATGTTTGGACATCTCTATGCCCTTACCAAGAAACGCAGTACACAACATCACAAATGCTAGTCTCAAGCTCAAGCGAGCTTTATCCATGTTTTAGGCGGCTGAATCGATTAAGAACGAATTTAGAATATACAGTGTTTACAAATGAGTTTCAACATCGAATTACAATTCATTTGTATTAAAGCATAATCAAGGATTTTATCTAAGCTGCTTGCATGGGTATACAGATAAAGTAAAACGAAACCATTAAAAAGTAAATTATATTAAAATAAAGATTTTTTATTACACTTGAGTCAATAAATTCCCCAGCCAACAGTTGGCTTACAGGGCATCTACTCTAACACTACTAACTTCCTTGGAAATTGATCACACAAGCTCGCAGTAGATCCTCTAAAATTTGAATAACTCTTTCGGACTGACCATCGGTTTGAGGATGGAATGTTGTAATGAATAATAACTTGTTCCCCACCGCTGCATGCATGCTCTTCCAAAACAATGACGTGAATCTCGGATCTCTGTCAGAAACAATAGATACATGAATCTCATGCAGACGAACTATCTCTCGAATATACAACTCTGCATACTGAATCATGGTGAAGGTCGTCTTGATAGGTAGAAAATACGCTGATTTTGTAAGACGATCAACTATCACCAATATAGCATTAAATCCCTTGACAGTCCTCGGTAATCCCACAACAAAGTCCATCGTAAAATTTTCTCATTTCCACTCGGGAATCGAAAGTGGCTTAAGTTTTTCCGCTGGCCTCTGATGCTCAACTTTGACTTGTTGACATGCCAAATGCTACTACTTAAATTATAATTCACCCAAGTGTAGGTTGTCTGCAAGTAATATATTTTGTAAGTACGAGATCGATCCACAGTGAGGTTATTTTAAGTTTAAATTTATTAATTTATAGATTACCAAATGCAAGAACGAAGTTTACAAATTATAAATTTTGTCAAGGCTCGAGGATTTATTCTTGGTTTATGCAATATTGTTTAACTAAAAGTAAAACAAAGGAAACCACCATAAATAATGGTTCCAAGAAAATAAAAATATATAAACACACACCTAATATAATATAGTTCTCACTATAGAAAATACCGAATTCACCGATATTTTATATATGGTACCTATGATTATATATATAACTATATAAATATATAACTGCATAAAATAAATGTTAAATTAAATCATTATATTTCATTTAGAACAACCG